>NC_091867.1:6917766-7217833 GCF_019399895.1 Cardiocondyla obscurior
ACATGGTAAATTTTGATTAATTGCACTCTCGAGAGAGAAGCTGCTCCACTAATCCAATGGGATGAATCAAGATGCACCGAAAACCAGGAAACGAGATGGGAGAAGAAGAAATAGAGAAATTCACGAATTTATAAATATATATAAATATGTATATATACATTAATAATATATATATATATTTATGTATATATACATATATCATATATATATTTATGTATAGATATAAAAAGAAAAAGAGCACGTTGTTCTCGCATTCATTTCGACAAATACTTACTATGTTTCTGATCCAGATCCAGATCCATTTTTGTTTCGTTGTTAGTTTGTACGCACTACGATTATCGCAATTTATTATATTATCGACGAGATACTGTAACAAACAAAAATACTGTTAACTATTCTTAAAAAAATTAAAACTTTTGTAAACTGAAATGAAACGGCTTGCAAAAACTTCACTCATTCGTCGATTCCTTTTTCAGGGTTGAACGATTCTTCCAAGTGCACTGAATTCACGTACACATTTACGTACACAACATGCATAAGTAAATTAAATTATTTATGACTTAATCATTATTTAATTTAGTATACTATTTTATTTAATATATCAGGTATTACAAAACGCATGTTTCGCGTGCGTCATTTGCTCTTTATTCTTTCTTAAAAAAAAGTGACACCTCCTTTTTGCAATGGCCATCACCCTCCATATGCATTTTAACAATTTTAAGTAAAAAAAAAGTGTTTTATTGATGAAAAATACGTGAATCCTCGTAATTATATTTAGATTCATGTCATTTTGCTCGCGACGTTTTACTCGAACATTAATTCAGGGCGTAGCTTTTGGTTTCAGTTCGTCATAACATGGTCTCAGAAAAATTTGATTTTTCTTTGCCGGATTATAGTACTCGTGGCCCTGAAACATTTCCAAATTAATATTATATAAATAATTTAACAATTATCTTTCTTCGAATAATAGCAATACCTTAGACCAATCATAAGAAACGGCATAGGCAAATATTTGGCCATTGTGATTGAAACAGCAACGTGTGATAGACTGTTCCATCGTTTCAGAAGATTTCAATTTAGTGCGTGCGTCTTTGTCCCAAAAACCAAAAGTACCATCTCCACCTACAGTGGCTACTGTGCCATGTACTGGATGGAAAGCTATATCATTCACCTGTTTATAAATCGCAAAATTAATATATTTATCCACATAAAAAAATGTTATAAGTTTTTATATTTAATTTATGTTTACAAACCGCATATATATCTTGATATCCATTAGGCGTGCCATTAGTTCGGTGGCATTTGAATGTGAAATTCTCTTTTGTACTGAGATTTAGATGATGAATCGCGACGCGTCCTTCCGTACTTCCTATCGCGAAACCAGTTGGTACTTTCTTTTTGTCCCTGAAGATTGCCACGCAACGATATTGATACTTCAAGCTCAACTCAACTGGTTTATATTCGCGCGGGCTACCTTCTAGTTGATAGACGATTAAACCACGTCCTGCTGTTCCCACAACTGCCATGGGATACTCCTGAAAAAATACTTAATTAGTAATGATTTTACATGCATTAATAAATGTTATTATAATATACTTACAACATCTGCACAATAACACCTTTCAGGCAAATTGATAGTCATTGCAGGTTTAGGATTCCGTAAATCCCAAAACTAAAAATTTTGCATTTTAATAAAAAAAAATTATATTAGAAAAATGTTATAATAATAATTATAAACTAATAAAAAAATAATAAGCAAAAAAACGATAAATTATAAAATATAACATTAGTTCTCAAAATAAGATTGGCTTAAATATTAACCCTTAGTGTCTTATCCCAAGATCCAGTCATCAAACAAGAATATGTAGATGCTTTTATCCAGTGACAGGTTCTAATTGGTGCATCATGAGCTGCTACTTGTATACTTTGATTTGTAGCTAAGTCCCAGCACTTAGCAGTTTTATCACAACCGGCCATAAATACTTTAGTTCCATCCTAATTATAATTTTTAAAATAAATGTTATTTAGTTAATATTTATTATATATAACTATACAATTATTAATAATTAAAAAACTTACATCACTCCAGCATACATCCAGCACTGGAGCTGCCATACTCTGCATGGATTTCGGTACTGTTTTGCCAGATTGTTCTACTTCCCAACAACGAACATTGCAGTCCCAGGAACCAGCTACTAAAAAGTTTTGTGGTATGGATGCTGGGCTAAACGCCAAACTGGAGACCGAATCATCCGGTGACGAAACAACCTCAAAGTCTTGCATCGGATTTGATGTGTTGGACGTAGCGGTCCTTAACGAATTACTTTGATTAAACATTCTTGATGCGATCTATTTGGTTTCTCCCTCACTTTGCTCCTGACAATTTTTTTGAAGTAACTTCTTTTTTAGAGTAACTTCTGCAACAAACAGATTAATTCTGGGAATTATTTTCTCATGTAAAACGTGCGATTACGATTTATATTTTAACTAATCTCACAGATTCTTTAAATCATTGAACTCAAGAAAATTAATATATTTAAGTGCAAGAAGCTAACGAAGCACGGATCGAACACAGTTATACTCTGTTAATGATAAAGCTCGCTTTTTTCTTTTTTTTTTACGAGCACCTATTCCTAGCACAATGATATCGTGTACATCGCTTATAATTTCATGCAAAGATATACCTGCCTCGAAGTATCGAAGACAACTGCCAGAAGATGGTTATACTGATTATGTACACTATGTACACATGTGCAGTGTAGTCGCGCCATCATGTTGCATTGTACTTCTAAAAAATGCGTCTACTAGCTTAGATGGCGTTACTCTGATCGAAACTGGTAGCCAATATCACGTTCCTTGCTCGTAGAAGCGGCTATTTATTTTTACCGGATACTTTTCAGTAAAACAAGACCGGCGAGCATTTGATTGACGTTCGAAGCGACGCCCAAAATTGATTAATTATTTTCTGTCGATTCAAGTTTCCGATCAAATTGACCAGAGCTCGATCGAGCCACGGGACTTTAAAAGGTTAGACGTTGCGTGGAAAGTAACGGGGGCGAGGCCAATCGACGATGACGCCGATAGGAAAGTAACTAAGCATTGTTGCGAGGTACAAATGTTCAACGTGTCACTTCGGCGTGTGCAAAAATTTCAGGAAAGGTGCGTATCTTTGATAAGAGCGTTATCTCGAAAGCTAATCAGCCGCTCTACGCGTTTTAGCTACTTCCTCGCTCCCCGCTATGTTTTCGGGAGTATTTTCTTGACCTGTCTCTTATCTCGTTTATCAAAACCTGCGCTGGCTGTCACAGCATACGTCGGCAATGTGACACGTATACTAGTAAAAGCAGGATATAATTAAAAGACAACTTTATTTTTTTTTAATACTTTCGCGTAATAACATGTATTACAAACCGCCGGTTTCTCATAAAATGTATGTTACATTCATATGCTATGCAATGCTTTGACTATCACTGGTTGCTTCTAGAATAAAAACTGTATTGTACTATATGTTTGTGGAGTAATATAAACGATAATAAAGTATTCTTTCTTGTTTTAGGAAAAATGTAGCTTGTGAAAAAATATCTATTTGGTATTTTAAAAAAGTTAAAAAGACTTTACCAACATGAACAAGCCTTCAAGTTAGTATGGTTTGATATTATGTACATGATTATTAATACTTTTGTTAAAGTTGTGATATTTTGGCATATGTATATATATTGTAGATATATGTATATATTACAGGAACTGGACAAACACTCAAGTATGTGAGTTTAGTTACTCTTACACTTCAAAATGCTATGGTTGGCCTTAGCATGCGGTATTCACGTACCAGAGCAGGGGACATGTTTCTTTTTTCTACTGGTAAGTATTAACTTTTTACGAAAATTGTAATAAATATTATTTTAAGATAAAAAGTTACTTATATTTTAATATAGAAGAATAATAATGTATATAATTATATTTATATATTTTATTTTTTTTAGCTGTTGTAATGGCTGAAGTAGTGAAATTACTTACTTGCCTTGTATTAGTATATATTGAAGAAGGAAACTTTGAGAAATTTTACAAAGCTTTACATATGACAATTGTGAAGCAGCCTGTTGACACTTTGAAAGTTTGTGTGCCATCCTTTCTGTATATTATTCAAAATAATTTACTTTATGTTTCCGCGTCCAATTTGGATGCAGCTACGCATCAGGTAAAGCATATCTCTAAATAAAAAATTAATGTTAAAAGAAAAAGAAAAAAAATATATATAGAGAAATAATATACGTACTAGCCGGTACTCTTAAATATTTTAACAGTAAATTTATGTAAATATATATTTGATATAAATTTTATTCTTTCAGGTTACGTATCAGTTAAAAATTTTGACGACGGCCTTCTTCGCAGTGACGATACTACGAAGATCTCTGCTCCCTACTCAGTGGGGTGCTCTTGTGATTTTAGTCGTTGGAGTGGTCCTGGTACAGTTGGCACAAACCGTGAAAGCGCCGTTACCATCGGGCATCGAACAAAATCACTGGCTGGGCTTTTCTGCCGCTTTAAGCGCGTGCTTTCTGTCTGGCTTTGCTGGAATTTACTTCGAGAAGATACTGAAGGGTTCTGACATCTCTGTGTGGATGCGAAACGTGCAACTGAGTGTATTGTCTATACCGTTCGGCCTAGGCACGTGTTTCTTACATGACGGTAATGTTATACGCAAGTTAGGATTCTTCTTCGGTTACGATCTCTTTATTGGTTACCTGATTGTACTACAAGCCGGTGGTGGGTTAATTGTAGCCATGGTAGTCAAGTATGCTGACAACATACTAAAGGGATTCGCCACATCCCTGGCTATCGTAATATCCTGCGTAGCTTCTGTTTACCTGTTTGATTTTCGTTTATCGTTCCAGTTTAGTCTTGGGGCATTCTTTGTTATCTGCTCCATATTCCTATACAGCTATCAGCCGAAAATCTCGTCCCTTGACAAACATACATCTGCTGAAAAAGTTTGATAGTGGTTAAAATACTTTCGAAAGTATTTTCAACGGAAATTATCAACTCAACTCAAGTTTCCTTAAAACTATTACTGATTAATATCAAATTTATATATGGACTTTTAAATACTTTTAGAGTAGAAGTAATTTTAATATATTCATAAAAATAATGCATTTAAATAGAAAAAAAGATTCAGCAAACGCTATTTTTGAAGAAAAAAAAATCTAAAAGTCGATTGCAAGTCTTTTGAGGAAAAAAAAAAGAGAAAGAATTGTTACGTTGTATATATGAAAGAGTCGTCACAAGTGCAATCATGTTTTTACATTAAACTGATTCTGAATTATCTTGTGATAAATGAGATCAAGAAGAAAGCAAAAAAAAATCTATAGAGATATTAAAACAAATTATACACCGTGTAATGCTATTCCAATTTATTTTTATATAGCTTTAAAACATTTTCATATGTTTGATCAAAGGTGTGTTAATAGGCCAGTTAGTCATATACTTGCACTATGTACTTAATTTAAATAGATTTTAATAAATACAATTTTTACAAGAACTCATGTTCTGGAGTCTATAATATAATTTTAGAATATTTAATAATTATTTATTAGATTACATTTTCTAAATAAATTTTAATAAATATATTAAAAAATGTTAAGTATTAAATTCTAATTAAATTTTTTTTTAGTTTTCAAGAAATCGGCCACGAGCCGCCACCTTCATCGGGAAATCGAGGTAGTCGTGAGATTCAAAAGACGCGAAATCAGACGTCCCCTTTTTCAGTAGTACGTAAATAATTTTAATTTAATTGTTTTAATAATTTTTTTTTTAATTTTGTATTTCAAGTTTTAGGACCGAAGATCGCGACATTTTATTTTCGCGCCAGTCGAGCGGTTGGTAAGCTTGTCCCAGCCGGTGTTCTAGTTTTATATGAAACTTTCTTACGAAGACGGTGCTTCGGAAACTCTCTATCGACCGGCCAATCGCCAGCGACGCTGTCGTACGATGCGGCCGATATTATCAGTGCTTACGGGACACCCGCGTGAGTGTGACATCGTGGTTTTTCATCTCTGCGCGCGAGCACGCATAAATATCCACGGTGACCATGAGCGAGCCTCAGTCGAAGAAAAGGAACATGAGCTCGTTGGACCAACTGAAGGGGCTCACCACGGTGGTCGCCGACACCGGCGACTTCGAAGGTAAACCTACTAAAATTCGAACAAATTCGAATTCGATCGTCTGACACGATCGTCACGTCGTCTTGGCGGTGTGAAGGGGTGTTCAGGGTCACATAGAGAGTAGGGGGTCTTGCTGCGTTTGCACTTTTTTTTTCCTCTAACACATTAGAGCTACAAGTGATCGCCGGCGATATTTCTTTTCTCTCTTTCTTTTCTTTTTTTTTATTTAATATAAAAGCTACACTTATTTTTAAAGACATTTTTAATTAATATAATTTTGGAGAATGCCTCTTAGTCAATTTATCTTAAAAACGACGCTGTTACGCTTTATATTTTATAGAATTTGCAGAAGTTTGTTGAAAATTAAAATTAAACTGAATTATGTAAATCGAGTCTATTAAATATTTAAAATTGTACTTTTTAGAGAGTTCAGGAGTTTTCGTGGTTACGGAACACGTTTCGTTGTGGTGACGATAACGTGCTATTACGACAATTCGATTAATGATAATTAATTTTTTTATTAAGCGTTTGAGTAGAATTTTTTTGTTGTAATTTGATAGATTTTAATTTTTGCCATAGTATTATGCAGATCGGTCGAAAGATTGAGAGTTTGGAAAATCGAACGATGTCGAGTAAATTTATCTGAGCGACTGATAAGGTGAATCGTATCAATACATGTGAAATTTCTCGACCTCGGCTTGCCGAGTGACCTCTAAGAGTGGAATACTTATCATGTCCGTCCTTGATAAAGACAAATCGAGCAAGATCAATTAAATAAATTATTTGATTGAATAATAATAAATTTGTTAATGTCGATGTAAAAATTCAAATAAAATAAAAATCGCAAGCAATAAGCATATAGTAATACGTAAGACTAATAAATTAACGATGTTATATTATTTCTTTTGCAGCTATGGAGCAGTTTAAACCGACAGATGCAACGACAAATCCCTCATTAATTCTCGCTGCAGCTAATCAAAAGAAATACGCTCATTTAATTGACAAAGCTGTGGAATGGGGCAAGAAGTCTGCCTCGTAAGTATGTTGTACCGTGACTAGGTTTTTTTTTATTAAATGTGGTGGTCTGGTTACTGTGGTTGTAATTAAGCAGGCTTGACCTTAATGTTACGGTATTTCGAATATTATTTGATGTAGACATTTTCTTTTAGCACTCTTCTTGATCAAGTTGAAGAAGCCTTTGATATGACCTGCGTTTTATTTGGCAAAGAGATCTTAAATATAATTCCCGGAAGAGTTTCTACAGAAGTAGACGCGAGATACTCCTTTCACAAGGAAGCCAGTGTCAATAAGGCGAAAAAATTGATCGGACTATACGAAAGGCTTGGCGTGAGCAAAGAACGCATCTTAATTAAGCTCGCGTCGACTTGGGAAGGCATTCAAGCAGCGAAGTAAATGCAAGATTAAATTAATACATTTGCATTTTATGTTTAATTGATAAGTGAATAATAAAATATTTTTTTTAGAGAACTGGAGGAAAAGCATGGCATTCATTGCAATTTAACGCTGCTGTTCTCTTTTGTTCAGGCTATGGCCTGCGCGGACGCTGGTGTTACTTTAATTTCACCGTTCGTTGGTCGAATTCTTGATTGGTGAGTATCTTAATTTTATTTATTTACAAGTGTGTACTAAAGTCGTTACTAATCGTTATAAAAAATGGTTTTTAGGTACTTGGCAAATACAGATAAAAAGGGTTACAAACCAAAAGAAGATCCAGGCGTCGTTTCTGTAACGCGAATTTACAATTATTACAAAAAGTATGATTATAAGACGGTCGTTATGGGCGCCTCGTTCAGAAATGTTGGCAAGTATTTTAATTTATATTTGCGTAATGTATTTTTTTTTTTTTGTATTTCAATGATTATTTAAAGCTTTTATGATCTCTAGTAACTATATTACTACATTTTATTCATTGAAATATTTCGATTATTAGATGAAATCAGGGAACTCGCCGGCTGTGACTTGCTTACTATAAGTCCTAAATTATTGGAAGAGTTAGAAAACAGTAACGAGCCCGTGCAAAAAGTTTTGAGTGTCGAATCGGCCAAGAAGTGTGATATTGAAAAAATGACGTTGGACGAAGCTGGATTTAGATATCTCTTAAACGAAGACCAAATGGCAACCGAAAAGTTGAGCGACGGTATTCGCAAGTTTGCCGCTGACGCGCGCAAGCTTAGAAAGCTACTAGAGGAAAAGATTCAGGAATAAATTAGCGGGATTAAAAGAATGAAGCGTAACATGTTGGACATGTGCAGATATACACAGTGACCTAATAATTTACAAGAACATAATATGTTGAATATACAAATACGCATAATTTCTATTTTTATCGAAATATTTGTAAAATAATTATTTTTATTAATTAACTTGTGTGTATAGGAAAATGTAGAGAGATGAACTAGTTAAAGGAACGAAGGTTGTATATTTTTGGATATACGCTTTTTTGTAATTTACATTACAGAAAATAAATATAAAGGAAGGGTAAAGAATATATTTTGTTAAAGTAAACTACTCAAAATTATTATCGTTGTAAATGTTAATCTTTATATTAACTCGATATTTCTAATTTGTCGTCAAATGTATTAATGTTACCAATATTTGATGCGTGTCTAGTTTTATAATTATTTAATGATTGTGAAATGTAAAAGAATTGTATTTAATTATTCAAATTTGTACGACGTAAGCTCGAGTAACCGTCAAGTTTTATTTTTTATATTTATAACTGTGTTACTTGATTCGCCAGTAAAAAGTGTAAAAGGTACACGTGCGACGAAAGTAAACGAGATGTAATAGAAATACGAAAGAAGCGAAAGCATTCGGGCAAATGGTATTTCACGGGAGTGCCAGTTTGATAAGTCGTACGAAAAGGCGAGCTTTCTCGAGCTTTCGTTTCCAGCAAACTGCATTTTCGTCGTTTCCGCTTTTTCCGACGAGTCTCGTTTTCTCGCGGGGTTTGCGGAGAGCTCGGGGACAGCGCGTTTGGCGCCATCTTTCAGCGCGCCTCCACCAATCACGCGCAGCGGTGCTATGGTAACCCGCCACCGCTGACAGCCGAAGCTGGCAGCAGATGATCCGGATCAGACGTCGCTCGGTCGTGCAGCGCGACGGATGTGCCCGTTGCTATCGAAGTGTTAGACGAGTGCAGCGTGTCGGTCTCACGGTTTTCGCGACGCGCGTCATCGCGCGAATTAGTGAAAGACGGAAGCCCCACCGATCCCAAAGACGACATCGGAGCCCGACGGCGCGCGCGGCGGCACGCGCCCGTGGAGAAATTTCATCCCGTTTGCGAATCGGGTCGCGCTCCCGCGGCCCACAACATCGACAGAGGTTAGTGCGTTGCGCGACGCGATTCAAATTCACCGGGATCATCGCGCATCCGCGGAGACGTTCTGCCCTTTTATTATTTTTTTCTTTTTTTTGTTCCTTCCAGCCGCGGGGACTTCGATTGACCGCGCGCGACATGCAGCAGCCGCGTTCACTCACCTTTTACCCACCGCCATTCGAAACCGTTGAAAATTACGAACCGCCGTTCGTATCTTCGTCGCGGCATTAAAGTAAATCGGTCTGAGAAAAAGAAAAAAAGAATGCGGCATTCGAGAATGAAATATATTTCCGGCGTCAGGAATATATAAAGATCGGGTTAAAACGCTTTTAGAACATGATAATCGAGGTTGCCGAGCAATTTAGACCGTTGGCAGTTTTGGTGGGAACGAAGTCAGCGTTTATTTGCAACGAGCGGCCATTTTGTTTTTATCAAAATGATAATCGCGGCGTTAATTTCACGTAATCCGGGCGACGTGTCGCCCGTGCCGACCCCAAAGTTCACGAAGATTGAGAGATTACGATTATTAGAATGACTCATCCGTCTCGCGCCCGCCACTTCCGGGTTCGATTCGTTAACGTTGGATTTCTCGGACGCGCTCGGCAGCGTCTATTCACAAGCGCGAAGCACGCGAGAAATCGTTTGGGAAAATTCCTAAAAGATAGAATTGAGATTAAAAAGGTAATGGGATAACTCACGGGGTCTGGGGAACTCTGCTATCGGGCAACGCATTGCGCGGGCAAAATTTTTCGCTTTATCATCGAGATCAATGTTTCTCATCTCTTTAAGCGCCGACGTGATTAAAAAGTCTTCCCGTTCACCGCGTCGAATTTCATCCGCGCGAATTGCCTCTCGAAAACGACTTGAGATGAATTGCGCGAGAAACGCGCCGAGAGTGGCTTACAAAAATATTCCCATCGCATGTTCAAACCGATTTCGATTCGTTTCTCTATTTAATATTTATTTAATATTTAATATTTAACGCGCAACGCGCGCAGAAGTAACGGCACAGAGCGACGGAGTATGCTCTGATATTGATGTTATTGTTTCATCTCGCGGCACTCGCGAAATCGAAAGGTAGAAATTGGATGGGAGATATTTGCAGCATCTTCTTTTCCTCACCCTCCGCTATGAAAAGTCGAACCAGTTATTGCGTTTTTGCGACGTCGAGAATTTACCGCGTCGATTTTTCGCGGTTTCCGGCGTTTCGACATTCCCAGTCGTAATCGGAGACATTAAAGACATTCGTTTCCCCCGAGCGGTTTTTCCCGCATCGCCATTTCGCCATCGACGACTTAGAGCCTCGTTTTATGTACCTCGGGTAAACTTCAATTATTTCGGTATGCCTGATGTCGAAACGGAGTTACCTCGTGTCAACATACCGCAATATGACGGAGAATTATTATCGATATAATATCATATCAATATAATTACATGAATACGAAATTTTATATATTTTATTTTAGTTTTTTTTTATCTTTTTAATTTTTTATTAGAAACCGGTTCTCGCAATTTGTTATACATTTATTACAATTTTATAATCATATAGTTTACCGTTGACCGATCGTTAACGTCGCTCTATTTACTTAACGGTTTTAATTACCTCGCTCGACCTTAATACGCGCGGGTGCATTATCGTATTAAACAGACCGCCGGCAAAATTTTATATAGTCTTCGTTACCTGTGTCCTTCGCGGGTGGAATTACACGGTAAACATTTGTGGTGCTCGTCAAATGACTAATTCACAATTAATAGCCCCGTGAGTCATCGCTGTGGAGTAAATTATCAGCGGGGCGATAAGGTATTGCGATAAAAATTACGGAATCGTGATCGTAACATATTTCTGTATACAAATATCCGGGTTAAAGAAATATTTAGTTCTTTAAAGAAGGCACGTTTAATCTACCTTGAAAAATAAAGTAAGTAACGTAGCTTCGAACTTTCCTGGACAAGTACGCCGGATGTCGGTTACGCGAATTCGTTTAGCCTTATCGTGGAAACAACGTAATCAAAGGGAAGATTGAATTGCAGGAAGCTGGCGACGTGAAATCCGACAGCCCGAAAGAGAAACGGACGGCGCGTTTCGTAACGGCGGGGTACCTAATTGCGTCGTTTGTTCGTCGCGATTTAGTTAGCCCAGGTCCAATTTTGTCGATAATTTTCGGTACTAGGAACCAGAATGAAATAAAGAGTCGGTTGATTAATAAATGATTAAAATGACGACGTTGAATACGATCAAGAAAAATAATGTATTTTATACATTAGACGCTCTCCTTTTTTTTTCTCTCTCTCTCTCTCTTTTTTCCTGTCTTCGTACACAGTGTTATATTCAGATCTTGATAGTAACGAAAAAAGAAAGAACACTTAGGTGACTATAGTTAGCACTAACCGAGGCCGGAGAAATCGATCCTTCTGCTTGACTACAACCGTGTCGCTCGATTTTATTCTAAGGAGAAAGAAAAGCTTTCTCTCGCGTTTTTTATCCGTGGGGCAACGTTTCAATTATGCAAACTCGTCGCGTTACAAAATTATAATTAACCATTTTAATTGTTTGCTTTAAATACCGATTTAGCGTTGCGTAGCACTCAGGCGCAATGTTTTTGTTCAGTTAAATTATGAAAGCGTTGTGACTTGAAGGAAAAACTTTGATCATTACGAATAAGCTGTCACAGGATTGTAATTAATCTTTGTTGTATTTTTAATGATAATGGCGTATAAACGAAAATGCTGATTAATTAATACAGTCAGGGACAGTCGAGCGGCGAGTAAATTGGTAAAAAGTCGATACTGGTTTTTTTTTTTTTTTTTTTTTTTTTCTACAACTGTCGGCATATAAAGCCGAGGAGCGCTAATATGGCACAGTAATTTATATTTAGAAGCAAATGTCTGAAAAAGGGAGGCTCCGGCGATCTCGAGAACAAAATCGATGGCCGTTGTAGCGTGTAACCGCTCGCGATGCATGAATTTTATCGGTGCGGACACGTGCACGTGTTATCGGGGAAACACGGCGTGGAATGCGCGAAATGTATCGATTGTTTTAACCAGCGAACCAAAGCGTAAATAGTTGCTGCATATCTTTCGGAAATTGTTTAATTTAATTAAAAAGTTGTCGGCGCGGGGCATTTCATTTATTGTTCAATTTAGTTCGAAATTGATTAATTTAATTGAACTCGAAAAGGAAATTACGTTCGATTTCGTGAAAAATGTTTCCACCGATGCCTTTACGGCCACGTCGTTAAATAAAATCCCGGTAAGGTATCCTGCGTCGTACGTCTCGCTAATTGCGCACAGATTCCAAAAGACCAGTCCACTTTACGTAATTCAAACATATCGCACAACGAATTATGCGGAATTTAATTGCGCCCTCGAAAGAGAACTCGGCCGTTTCTTTTCCCATTTGCGGCTCGAGACTTGTTCCAACGTTCTCGCCCGGTCGCGAGCGAAACGTTTGTTTCAACCCTCGTCTCGCGCGTAACGCGTCGGTGATAATAAACTCGCGGAGTCCGTAGACCGTAGACCGTCCGCGGGCAGCATCCGGATCCGGAACACGCGGGAACGGTCTCGTTCGCGCGCCGTAAATAGAAGAAGCTAACGAGTGATCGCCGCGATGAATGAGGTTGTTGTTAGCGCATTGCCTCGCTTCCAATTACGGCGCCAATCGGCTTTTCTTCGTTCCGCGGCGGGTCCCAACGGCCGCGTTTCCCCGTAAAACGGCCATATCGAGGCCCGTTCTCGGCCCCGTGAGACCTGCACATGTGGCAAATCGAGCCGGTTATGCGAATGGGTCGGCTCGAAAAAAAATGTTATGCCTTCCGCGTGTCTTCTTCCTTTTTCGCGAAGCGCGGAATAGGCGACATCCGTAAGCCTGTTAATTCTTTTTTTCATCGCAACCTGTCGCGACAAGGTAACGTTATATGTATACTCTGCATTCTTTCTTAGAGTGTCTGCATTTTTTTTCTTTTTCTTTTTTTTTTTTTTTTTTTTTATTCAAGCACGCACGGAATTCGGATCGTCTGTAGCCTTGGTCTACCTTCGTATAAGAGGAAGAGAGAGAGCGAGAGTGAAAGAAAGGGAAGGAAGCTGATTGAAATATACGCGGTGCTCGAAGGAGTGGCGTATGCTAATAATGTTGTCTTTCGTGTCTTGTATAACGCACATTAGTTAATGAGAATTTAATTTCACAGTTGATTAACGCGCCTGTTAATGTCAAACTAAGATTTCTCTGTTGTCACGCGTTCGTTTATCTACTTAACGTATGACAATTATGCCCGACCGCGCGTTTTAAGATCTCTAGCGTTCCGTTTGCAATGCTCCAGCTACTCGGCGTTTTTCACATCCTGTTTCCTCTCTAAAAATCCACGCGTCAGTTAGCATCGCATATGGCACGTATTACTTCGCGTTCGCAGAAGCTACGTTATGCTACGCAAAAAGAAAAAAAAAGTAGTTACACGAGTAACTAATCCATGTGTGGAATTCGAGAGAGCGTTTATACAAAGCAGCTTATTTGCGCGAAGCTACCAGAGAGAAAATTCCCCGCCAGTCGATTCGCGCGGTAATCAGGGCTGATCAAAGCGATATTAAATCCGCGGCAAGAAACTCTCCCAGCTGCTTCGACTGGTCCCCGATCTTCCGAGAGCTTTTCGCGACGCGTCATCTAAAAGTTCGTCGCATCGGGAACTCGATCTAAGCGCGCAGCTACCTTCGAGTGCATTAGTCCTGCCAGGGGCAGGTGGTGGTTATCCCGGGCGAGAAGATGCTCAATTATAACGAGGAGGGGTAACGCGTGCTGCCGGTTGCACAGCTGTCGGGTGGCGTGCGACAGCTGCGTCGTCTTGGCCCGCAACGCCGCGGAAAAGAAAGCGGGTCCCATGGCGAACAGAGGGGTTTGTTCGCCCTGTCGAGCCCTCGACTACCTTCCCTTCGCTAGTATCGCGTCTTGAACCTTGCATGCGAAAGGTACGGTTTCGGTCTTCCCGCGAAACTTTTTTTTTTCCCGCGGAAAGTTACGGAGGAAAGTCGCGCCGTGGGTGGACCCACGCTAATTAACTCGCTGTTTGACCGTGCGCTAAGTAATTACGTCGGGATGTGTCCAAGTCGAAGGGCTGTGTGCACGAAAAAAAGCGGCTGAAACAAGGCCGCGGGATTATCCGAAAGAAAGGATTGAGAAGAAAATTCTTCTTGGACTGATTCCGCTGATTAGCGATAATTGATCGACGACAGGGTCGACTTTGAAGTCCCGACTGAAAGACCGATTGTATTTTTTTTTTCTTTTCTTTTTTTCTTTTTTTTTTTTTATTTCACGAGAAGCGTTAATATTAATATTTCCATCGTTAATTTTTTTTATTCTTGCTCGTCGGGATTAAATATGTATTACGACGGCTTGACAAACCCGACCGTAAATTACTGAAACGCACGTTTTACGATGACTTCATCAGGGTCCCGTCGTAAGAATTCCTCTGGTAAACAATTTTAAGAATATTATATTAAGCGTGCTTTGGTGCTTAATAACGAAATATTTACGAGACCGGAATAAATGCAAGCGCTTCTTCATCATACAAATAATTTCCGTTTAAACGATCTTACGATGATCTCCGTGGACCATTTTCCTCCGTGTCACCCTCTTCCGTCTCACCCTGATTGACCCTGGTAGCAAGTATCGACATATCCGTTTCACTATCGCGGGAAAGCCGATCGTCGGCACCGGACGACGTTTCCCGTTAAACGACCGAGCTAAATTTACGAATATTGGAAAATGTTGATTGTTAGTCGTCGTACGTCCTTCGTGGCGTCGTCGCGATAATGGTAGGCAGATAATATGCAGGCGACTAATTTTAGAAATGACGGAACCCGGCAGACTTGGACTCACGACCGGTCGTTGCTTTTGCAACGAAAGAACACGCGCCCGTATTGGCAACGCGACGAAAGCGAAATAATTTGCGGACGAGTTCCTATCTTTGTTTTCTCTTTGTTCCACCGCGCCTAATGAACGCGGCTCGTCATCGCGGGATGACGTCGGTGCAAAACGTTTAACCCGCCGTGACGTAAACGTTTAAACCCTGCCCTTCGCGAGGCGGAAGAGCGAAATAGTGTCGTCGTACGTACACATCGGCGATATTCGAAACGCGCGTGCACGGAGAACCGATAATTACGTTTGCTCCTGACCAACAGTTTATTCACGTTGTCATTTTGTCTCGGGACAGATCGGCCCGGGCACTCTGAAACCACTGTGCAATTTAAATGAAAGCACAGGTACAGGATGGTGTATCGATTGGCCGATCGAAGCGTGGCCCTCGAAAACAAAGCGTGAAACTCTCTTCATAGCTGCAATTTTTATTTTATTTTTTTTAATTGTGTTTTTTTTTTTTTTTTTTGAAAATTAAATAAATCCGCGATTGATGGAACGGTAAAACGAGAATCCGCCGCCTACGAGTTTGCACAATAATTATTTATTTGCGAATCGATGTATCGTCGGGTTTGTTGAAAATAGCGGTGGCGGTGTTAATTCTGTCGACCCTGCCCGGTTTTGCGATAATTTAAATGAATATAATTACGGCGTAATGGAAATAAATGCGCCTCCGAGGGGAATCGATTTTAAATTAACCGGAAGTTCCATGCGGATCTCTCTCTTTCTCTCTCTCTCGCGGGGCTGAAAACATTGCGTTTGCATTACCGTTGGATTCTGCGAAGATGCTAATTTCGGTCGACTGATTTCCGTGGAAAACTCGCGGAAAACTCGCGGAAAACTCGCGATGCACGCGTATCGAGTCGGGCTGGCACGCGGCAAGGTAAATCGAATCAATCACGGCAGATACACGTGGTTATTTATAGCGATACCGATCGAATATTCCGAAGACAAGCCACTTGACGGACGGTCTCGCAAGATGCATGCGAGGGCGAGGTAGCTGTCTCCAGAGACTCCGCTTTGTTCGAATTAATTATTCGACGCCGCGGAACAACCGGACTTGGCGCAGAAACTTGTTTTTTTTTTAATTCCCTCCTTTTAATCGCGATTGCCGTCGGCGATTAGAAATAGAAAGAGGAATGTTTTGCAAACGCTCGAATTCACAGCGAGGTCGTCTCCGCTAACATTTACTGCTACCGTTATGTTTTTACGTAAAAATTAAAAGAGTTTCAAGTATCGGCAAACGCGTTACACGTAAAGCGTAGTTTCCAGTAAAATTAAATTATTTCTCTCTCTTTTTTTTTATGTTTTTTTTTAAAGAGGGAGAGAAAAGAGAAATCTCGTAAATATTACGTGTGCTTTCAGAATTTACTGCAAATATTGAGCAAAAAAAAAAGGGGGAAAAAAATTAATAAAATAAAATTTATCGTTGTTCTTTGTTGTCAAACGGTCGATAATCTACCACGTGCGTAATTTTGCCCTCGCGTACAACACTTTCGCGTAGGGCGGCTTTGACGTGCACCTTCCGCCGAGAAATTGCGCAGTCCGGCGCAACGATCGACCGCCGGCGATCATCGGCGTTGTTTGAAGTCTGAACGAGCACGCGACAATAAACAGGTGCACCCGAAAAGCGCCGACGTGGGCGCCTAAACAAAGCCCCGCGGAAAGACCAAAAGAAGAGAAACGGAGAGCGAAAGTGTTGGGCGATCGATCATTCGTAACATGCCTTTTCATCAGCTCTGCAGTTTAATCAGGATCGAAAATTTGAGAAACCTTGCAAATAAAATCTGATGATTGAAATTTATAAAATACTAATCTGGTATTGAAATAAAAGAAAGAAAAAAAAAGATAATAAAAATAAAATAAAATTAGCGACTTTGATGCATCGGGGATTAATTAAATTTCCAATTAATATTCAACATTTTTCGAATCGCCGGCGCTAATAATTTTTTTTTTTTTTTCAAATATTTTCCTTTCAGTACGTCCAAAAGATCATTTCCTCGTTTATAATGGGATATTGGACAGAGCTCGGCTTATTGAACTTGAAGCAAAATGAAATCTGTACGGAAGGCTGGCTCGGGTCGCTCGAGTTTTAATCGACTGCTCGCTGTCAGTTCGTGCAAAGGTGAATGAGAGTCTCTGGCTCGCCTTGACGCTCCTTACAAATCGATCCAACTCTGGCAAAGGTAGTGCCTTATATTGTGCACTCGTGTGGACGAATGTGAGCGTACGGGCGCGCGCGCGCGCGCGTGTGCGAATGAAGCGTGCGATACGGATGTCGTCGGCTCGTATTACATTTCATTTCCAGCATTAGGATCGTTCGCACTCGTTAAGACGAATTGTACGAGGGGAGAGAGCCTCTCGATTGTCATGACGACGGCGCCTTGACGCGATTTCGACTCGCTAAAAACTAAAAAATAAAATAAAAAAAAAAGAAAGAACCCTAAGCCATGAAATTTCACGCGCAGTTGTTCAGCGGGCGCGAAATTATTTTTTATGCGTCTGTAAATGAAGTCTGTAAATGAGTTTATTTATGCCGGCCTGAGAAGCGATATCTTGCGCCTTAATATATAAAATAAAACTGTCACGTGGGAAACAAAGTAAACATCATGATCCCGAAGTTATCCTCTGGAGGAGTTCTTATTCGTGTCAAGGCTGATGGTATTGTAAAAGGCTGTAGGTGGCATCTATGAGACATTTATGAGACGCGCAGTAATCGTAAATTATTTCCCTCGGCGATCTTTTTGAAGAAATAAAAGACCGGGAAAGAAATCGGTATCAATGGGACCGTCACCGAACGCAAAACGTTCGTAGAACCTTGAAATAAATTTGCGGCTAAAAGCAGCAGTTCCAATAATTCGAATATAATCACAACGTTACGATGATAACATTTTTTTTTTTTTTTAAAGCAGCGAAGTCTTTATTCCATCTCTCCTACATTCGTAACGCGAGCGAACCGTATAATTAAACGGAAATCAGTTTACTCCACGTGGTAGTTTCACCGTTTATTAATTATTATTTACATTCGTGTCGCTTTTACTTATTTCTGCGACGAACTTCTCGACGAGAAATACTACGCAACTCTCGGGGAAACATAATCTCATATTAAACCTTCACGTTAGCATCTCGCGTCGAGATTATCCGAGTAACGCGATAATTTTTTTTCTTTTTCTTTTCTTTTAAAAATATATATATAATTTTTTTAAATAAAAATAATTGCGTGTTTTAATTCAAAATTGCATTCTTACCTTCATCCATGCTGTCTTAATTCCCAGGCTTTCAATTTCCAGTATAAATTCCTTTTCGGTCTTGAAGCGGAAAACGAATCGAGCCTCTCCCCTCGCTAAATTATGGAGATTATGTCCTCGGGTTTCGCGGATCTCTCTGAAAAATCTTTCTTCTCTTTGCAGGTGGCGTGGGGCACAGCCGTGATGGAACTGCAGAGTTGGCTGCTTTATCACTTGGTCGCCGTCACTGACTGCAATCAAGGTAGCAAAGAGAGGCCCGGGTCCCGCGCACATCCAAGAACCATCATCTGTGTCACGCACGTGATTCGCTAATTCACCGTTTAACCCTTGGTTATTTTAGTTACGTTTGCCTGAGTTTGCCGGGCCATTATTCACGCACTGCTCGCAGCTTCTTTATTTATTTTGCCGTCCCGCTATCACGGAGGAAACGGTGGTCCCGCCGATGCCACGGACGGTGAGTCTATTCGTGCGAAGTTACGCGAGCGAGGCCACGCTCTCTTCTCAGGATGCTGGGGAAATTGTAATGCGTCTCCCCGAGTCCATCAGACTTTCTGTTTTTGAATGTGTGCCATTCCGAGCGCGCAATTCCTTTGTTCCGTCGTACATTATGTGTCGCGTTGCGACGCGGATTCGAGGAAGCGGCTCTTTTCTTTCTTTTACCGCGCTACTTTGACGTCGTTCAGCGGCCGATCGAGTGAAAGCGTTCGTATCAAGCGCGATATTGTGGCACCTTACATAACACTCTACGCAGCAAATCATGAGGAACATTAAAGTTATATAAGAAGAATACGAAGTGGGAAATTGATATTAAGTCGTAAGCAAATCGAGCCGGCGTTTTTAATTAATGGAATGTTGAACAGAGGCGCGAAGAATTTGTGTTATTTGGGATATCCGCAGTTCGGGGGAGCTTTTACTGGATCCGACGATCTTCAAGCGCGATAAAACTCGTCGCACGGCCACGTTGTAGCTCTTGAATAAAAGCGAGAACGAAGGCATACAATTCGTTCACCGTGCGAAAATGTTTCAGTGATGCAGTCGGCAAACACAATTGGAAGTGGCGGCGGGGGTGGAGGCGGCGGAGGAGGATCATACGCCGCCAGTGGGACCGGAAGTCGCACTCGCGATTTAGGACTGCGCGCCCAGAAGAAGCTACTCGGCCGTATAGTGTCGACTAACGCTGGTCGGTCGCTCTTCATCGACGACGCCACGACGTCGTTGCTCGACAATTTGTACAAATTGATGGAGAACGTCGCTAAGAGCAACCCACACTTGGACAAAAAGGAGCCCGAGAAAGTCCTGAAAAACATTATCAAATTGTCAATCAAGGTATATATGTATCAGCGACACTTCAATTTCGCTAGTACCAAAAACTGAAATGTTTAAAGAAGACAGTTGACTTAAATTTAATTTAACGACTAATTAAGATAACATTCAATAAATTTTAAAACGCGATTCGTAGATTGGACTCGTGCAACGAAGCCATCAGTTTCGTACGAGCGACGCCGAAAAGCTGGAGGAGATCCGGGAGGCTCTGGGGACAGTGGCGATGACCGTTGTGTCGTTCTACGAAGTGGATTATAGTTACGACCAGGAGTACCTGACAGGCTCGATGGAGCGTTGCCGAACGCTGCTGCAGCAGCTGATAAAACCGCACCTTACGGACAAGTCGCTGCAGCGTTGCGACCAGGTGTTCGACTTCCTGGCGTACCCTAAATTCTTAGACTCGGCATTCCGATACGACTCCGAGCACAGACCCATCCTCGGCATGCTAGTCAATGACCTCAACAAGGCGTTGGATGCCAGACGACTTTGATTTTACAAGAGGGATCTTTATTTAACGCTGATAAGCAGTTGGCCGATAACGCGGTTCGATCGCCGAGAAGATTACCATCACCTTCAGCAGCCCAATTGACCCGACGACTTCGCGATCGCGATCACGATCGATGCCGACGAGGGTTAATTGACGAACGCAGCGGACGACCCGTTAAACCGCGCGCGCTTCGTTACACTTAATCTCACGGCGGGTAGACGACGTGCTGCATACTTTCAGTGTGACGACAGTATAGTTTCTTGTAACAGTAGATAAAAGAAAACGTCTCTTACTTGTACCCACCCAGTAGTCGGGTCAGGGTATCCGGTGTGGACCATTCGCTCACTGATTTATGCAATAATTGTCTAATACTTCGCTTATTTTAAGGGCGCAGCCTGCATTGCGCAATTGGTGTGTTACATACTATATATTATGTGCAGGATGTCAATCCATACCAAAAAAGAGAATACAATGAGTTTAGTTTAAGTGGAGAAAAATTAAAAATGCGTTACGTTTAAAATCGCGACTTGTACGTAGCTTTAAACTGCGTATTAAAGCCTAATTTAACTTAGTATACCATATTTTGTTTAGTTTACACGACGAACGGGTGTTCAAATTTTTTTTTTTTTTTTTTTAATTAAAATAGGTATTTCTTTTACTCTCAATTTATATATGAAGTTAATTTGCGATGTGCATTTAATATCTTTATCGTGTTTAGCGACTTTCAAAATAGTCTAAGATTAAAGTCGTAATTAAACTTTAATTTGTGAAAATAAGGGATTTTCTTGCGAAGTCCTGCGGTAAAATCAAATTTGTGGTTATCAAATATTGTAAGGAGTTAAAAATGAAAAATGAGAGAAAAATGCTTGCACGTGCACATTTTTTACAACACATTCGAATAAAGAAATAATTTCTACATATCTAATTTCATCGCGATTTTATCCCGATGATAATTAGTATAGGACCTCGTAGAAAAAAAAACGTAGAAGGAAAAAAAAAAACATTTCGCGCCTTTTGTACGCGGTGTACACCCACTTTACACGTTATTTGTGATGATTGTCAATGTTATACAAAAGATGTATGGGTATACTATACCATTAATAAATTATTAACAAACACCAAAATTTTTTTCTTTTTTTTTTTGTTACTCACTGTTGCACTTGCCCTCAAACATTTATCTATAAAAAAAAAGAAAAAAAAAAAAAAGGCAAACGACATATCAATTTCAAGAACTTTGTATATTTATTTACATAGATATACGAAGTCGCACATGTATAAAGTTACAATGATATAATTAATCCGTCGTTTTTTCCTTTCTTTTTTTATTCTTTTTTTTTCATGTAACTGCAGTGCGCGTGCAAAGGTATCGTCGTGTCATGGAAAATTATCAAAAATTACCACTTCAAACCTTGCCACTGTAACGGTTTTACGTTCACGCTATTATAATATAGCATTTTATTAACATGAGTACAACGCGATAAACTGAAATATTCAGATCGCACTGCGGTTGCATTTACATATTTTCAAGTATAAAATTATCAATGTCACTTGTATAATACTCGTCTGTTATAAACCAAAGGTGCACTGGGTGTGACAGGGGTTTGAATTTGAATTTCTATCAGCTCGTTTTGCATATTTCCAAAGAGTCTGGAGGGATGTTACGTCGGTCTCGAAAAGGCTACTCGACAACTATTGCTTGTTTATAAAAATAGGCTATTAGAGATGCGATGTGGGTGATCACGGTTAAAGTTAAATTCAATTTAAACGCCTGTCAGAAAAAAAAGAGATAGACGACACTTACAAATTTTTACATGCGGAATTCCAGTTCGCATAAAGTGCATTAAAATATTGGATTTAAATATTTCTAAGTATTATATATATAATATATATATATATATATATATATATATATATATATATATATATATATATATATATATATATATACGTTTTGAACGTATAGTTTGGTACTGTAGTGTTCTTCTCTGGTTAATACTAAACGATGACGGATCCTCTTTTTACCGTTTTGGCGAACGAACGACCCGTGGCGGCCTTACGTCCTTCGATAACTCCTATCTATCTATATATATATATTATGTATATATGTATATCGTTTACACATAGAGATGAAACGCGTATCGATAAATCTACTAGAGCTATCAGATACAATGCACACATTTATCTATTTCATATTATATCATGAGACCCCGTGATTATTATAATTGTTAACAACTTGCAATCTCTCACTTTCGTTCATTCGCACTTTCATTAATATATGCGGATCGGAAATACACCTCGTTAACACCCATGCTCGTACGATGATTTAATGAAGGTTTTCATTGTTCATCGATCCTCTCACTTCGTCAATGTACTACCCTATTACTAGATCGCGTCGAAGCCGCAAATTTGTGACACGCGTGGTGACCGATGCGTTTAATAAGGTGAATCTTATCTCGCTTAAGTACGCCGCGTTATACAGCATCTTTGTATGCTAAAACCAATAGGTTTCCTGAATCATCTTTGAGCGTGTCCGACCGAGATCGCCGAACTCTAACGTTACTGTAAGATACTTGGGACGACCGTGACAATACATCGTATTACAGAAACAAATGCTATCTCGATTGCACGGTAAACGCGACATTTCGCATAATCACAGGTCGGCGCTTTCTTTATTAAATGCACGCGCCTAATTCCACAATGTTCTCAAAGTGTGCGCCAAACAGCATGACAGGAGGCCAGCGGCACGCTTGGCAACGAGCTTGGTCAAACTTGAACAGATTATACTCGTTTATACTCGCATTAAACTTAATAAATTTCAAACGCACAGCAGGGAGATACAATTAAGTCCGATTTAAGCAATAAAAACAAATAAATATTAAAAAAAAAATGTAGATGAACATGTTCCTAGATTATTGGGCTACTGATGTGTTTAGAATTTTCTTCGGGTTATTATTACTAAATAACTTTGTAGACGTTGTTAACATGTAGTTAGTCGTAGTAAAAAAGTGATACTAAGATCTCCTTGCGGTATTATTTATTACACGTGAAGAAGTAGCATGCAGATGAAAATTGCGACGCTATTGTTAAAATAAGTATATGCTAAACAAAATTCATTGCGTGTTGCTATTTTGAGGCCGGTATTTCAATTTCAACTCGATAAGTTTGATGAAACCTAATATTCATCGCTATAACGTTCGTTGATATAAATTTTTTGCTCTGCCATTTGAATAGCATTACATTTATATACATATTATACGTAAATTAAATTATACACATTTTTTCACAGAAAATTTTCATAACTTGAATTAACATTATTTAATATACTTATCAAATTTGATAAAAAAAAATAATAAAAATAAATATTCATAAATAGCAGATGCTTAAATGAATAAAAAAAACTTTATAAGATAATTTTGTCATGAGTTATCCATAATGTTTCAATAAGTTAAAAAATATAATCCGGGTGTATATATATGCATATACATATATACATTGTATATATGTATGTGCACATATGCATTTATATATATGTATATATAAATATATATAAATAAAAATTTATAACTAATACTTTCCTGTCTAGCCTGCCTGGAAAGATAACTAAAATTAATTAATATTAAAACAATCGGTAATTAAATATACGTGTTTTTTTTATAAAATTATGATTTTAATAATTTAAATGTTTTATACTCATAATTACTAATACCCTCGTTCTTAGTTATGAAATATTAAATCGGCTTTAATTTATCGTGTAATATTTAAACGCAACATTAATATTATTCTTAAATTAAATAAATTTTTTAATTAATTTGTTTTATAATAAAATAGCAATCGATTCTTATTACTTGATAATCTGATAGTTTTATTTATAATCAATTTTTTTCTAACTTATATAAATTAATTTATTATACTTTAAATTATCTTATTTTAAAATTTTTTAATTAGTGAAATAAAAAAGTAACTTTTTTAATTCACTCATTTAAATTAACTAAACTACCACATGTTGTACGATATAATGTTATTATAATTATATGTCTTTCTAATAGAGCGTTTTTCCTTTCTAAAAAAATTAACTAAGTTTTTTACATTTTGTTTTTGGATTATGACCTGTTTTCACCGCATTTTTAATAAAGTACAATAAGTTAAAGTGAAACAAATGTACTTTTTTTCATTCTAATTTATTGCATACTAATGCAGTATTTCGCAAATAAAGCAAAAACGAACAGGCCGGACAGTTTAATGCAATTGTACAAGTATTTAAAAATAAATTGCTTATAGTCCCAATTTTTTATGTAATTTAAAATTTATAATTTTTAGTTGGAAAAAATTCAACAAATCAAATAATATTAAAGACAGTTAAACATTGTTTCACAAGTTTATCGTCTTTTTAAGACTCGAAATAAATTTAAGAGATTTTAAATATAGTCTGTAATTTTGAAATAATCGAAATATAAGTTTTTGTGACAAAATCATAACTTTATAATTTGTTTCATTTAGCAATTATTATATTTATTATTTTGTTAATTTAAACCTTCATTGCCATATCCCTGCATAGTTACCATATAAATTTGCCGGTAATGGACCTCCTGCCGTAAATAATCGAGTCCCCGATGCATCATAGCAATGTGTGTAAATAGCGGGAGTGTACTTCACATTTTGAAAACCATCTATATATTCTTCATCTGGAAACTGAAATCCCAAAGAATTAATATATAAGTTATTTAATAATATATAAAATGCATTAAAGGTATATAAAATTTAGTAAAATTAAAATATTAAAAAAGTCACGTATAATTAGTCTAGTATTGCTAACAATTTTTACGATATGACTTTATGAACATATCATATGTAATTCGCAAAAACATTTGAAACTAATTCAAATCTAAAAATTACAGTGACTAATAAAACAATCTCATTTTTTTATTACAGAACGCAACAGTCATTTAATTACCAATTTGAAAAACATATGAATCATCATCATTATTAAATATATAAATCATATCATTATTAAATGAAACTTACCACGTATCCTTTCGAAGCTTTTAACACAACAGTCCTATTGGAATTTATAGAAGATTCCAAATATTTTTGAGCTCTAACATCGTAAAACATAAGCATTCCTAAACCAGTTCCGATGGTTAGAACAGATCCTTGAAAGCTTGCAGATCTGATTCCACAACCACTGTACCTGTACACAAAAATGTATTGTTTTACTTTATTAAATGAGTTTAAAATACATTAAGAAATTAAAAGAGAAATTTATTATTACCGCGATGGTATTTTTTTAATCGGTTGCAGCGTACGCGCGTCTAGCAGAAGAGTATAAGATCTGCATCCAATCGCGTAAACACCATCGTCCTGTACAGCAAGACAAACGTTTTCTTGGCAGGCTGGCAGCTTTCTAGATATTTTCTGTTTGAAGGATTCGGCCGACCAGATATGTATAAAACTATTGAGAGTTAGTGCTGCAATCTCCTTGTACGCTTTATTAAATGCTAGCGCTCGCACTTTCTGTGCGGACTTACATTCTTTTACACAGACAGGTTGAATCAATCTATGCAGAAATGACAATTATTAGAAAATTTTTCTTAAATTTTACTTTCTCGTTTTTAATTTAGCAGAAAAGTAAAGTCTTAATTGTGTGTTTTACCTATGTGTAGGCACATCTCCTTTATCAGGAGCCTCAGCGAGATCTTGATCAAGTCGCCACAAAGCCATTTTCGTATCTCGGGAGCCTGACACTAAAAATTCGTCGTCTAGCCAACACATATCGAACACCCAATCCCTGTGGCCGTTCTCACCGACGCAAACTGGATCTAAAGTCGGCAATCTATATATCGCTATTTCGTTACTATTTCTCGCTCCGGTGGATAAAAGAGTTCTATAATATAAGAATATAAATTAGATTTATGTAATTTAACAATTATTTATTTTCTTTAGAGAATATTAGAAAAGAGGTGAAATTACCTTGAAGGATTAATTTGAACGGAATGAATGCCACATTGCTGCTCAGGCACGACATTGCCACCTGGACTAAGCTGTCTTCCGTGAAGAGATGGAATCTGGTCTAGTTTTTGCGTCGCTACGTCGTAAACCATAAGCTTATTGCACTTTGTACCGAATACCACTTGTCTATCACTTAACCACTGAGAACAAAATACTTTATTCATGTTGGTTAAAGTAACCGAGTATTCTTTGAATAGATCATGTGTCAATATGTGACGGGAGCCGTATTCCTGATTGATATTTCGTACTTCGCGCGTGTTCGTTTCGCGGGCGCGTACGTAATCTACGAAATTGAAAGACGTTCTCAGAAATTGCTTGCCCTCGATCACCGTTTCGGCCTCGTCGTCGCTCGATTCGTAACACACAAAATCGTCCGGTTTGTCCGGTTTTCTGTTTCTTTCATGTCGCAATGCTAATCTGAAAAAAAAAGAATAAGGTTAGTATAATCCTTAAAAAAATACAAATTCGAAATTAGCAAGTTAGTAATTAATTCTTACCTCTTGGCTCGACGTTCGTCAAGTCTACTATTATTAGCACATGGAGGGGACCTTCCATATACCGTCACTCTTTGTGTCTCAGCCATTATTATAATTAAAAGTTTAACAAGTTTTACAGTAATCAGGCAACTTGCAAGGAACACCAAGTATCGTTATCGAATAAATCTTAGCGAAAGTAAGAACCAACAGAAATTATTTATATCAGAAAAATGTGTAAAGAAAAGAGGATTGGCAACGTACAGCTTGTACGATATTTTTTCTATTATGTACAAGCAGTCTTTGATAAGGTATTAATTAATCTACTCCCTTTTTAAGTCTCTGTCTCATTTGTAAATAAAAAAAGTTATCCTTATGTTTTTTTTTTATTTTGGATACTTTAATTGTTATATTTGTAGAAAGATAATATTTATATTGGTTAAATTTTTTTTTTAACTAATGAAAATGAACATCAATTTTATTCAATTTCATATTTTTTCTGCTAAGACATGCAACAAATATTTATTCATAAAAATCTGCTTTCTAAATTTTCTTTTCGTTTCCTTTAGTTACTTGCAAATTTACCAATGTCTTTAGAATCAAGTTGTTCAATTATTTTATTAATCAATATGTAAATAAAATATAAATTTCTCAATTGACATCAACCATCTACAGTATTAAAAAAATGTAACGAATGTAGTTTTTAATTATAAATAGGCTGCTGCAAGACATACTTATCAACAAAATACATAAGGAGCGCTCTAAAACAATCAATAGAAAAATTAGTTAGTACACTTTTGCAAATATGTTGACTCTTAAAAATATTTATATTATGTGAGATCAGTTCTCTCAGCAACGCTACATTTATAAAATAAAAGACAATAATCTTAGCTAAATATCTTGTGCAAAAAAAACAATTTTTTATAGAAAAAAAATTAGTTAGGCATGTAAAATAAAAATTAACATTGTTACACGATTAACCTGTAATTTTACTTCGTGTGTAAATAAAAGCATACAAGCTGCAATACTTGAAGCAGTTTTACAACACTTGAACAAAGGAGGTAGAAACAGAATTCTCAAACAAAAAGAGAGCACTTTAGCGAGACAGAATCTATATCTCCGCGAGTTGTTTCTATCTCTGTATCTCTGCAAACTCGCCCGAGTGCTTCTTTTGACTAGACGTCTCCGGAGCGCGCAGCGGCAGTAACTCGTTGCTGAGAGACCCGGGATCGCTTTCAAAAGAATGTGATAGGTGCAGATACCGTTTTTTCTTCACCGTGTCAGTGATTTCAGCTGCTCGTGCGGGAGAACAATGGGGTGAGGATCCGTCGCAAGCGGTTCACGATGGTCGAGCCGCGACGGGTATCCTCTTAACTTGCTTAATTGTTCCTCTCGACGTGCGCAGCGGTTGTGTTTTGCGTCTCGAAGCGGTGGAGCATCAGCCGCGTTCGATTCCAGAGTCCAAGGCTCCTGCCTCCGCGCGGAGATGGTCTTGAGTCAAACGTGTGGCGACGGTAATATCGACTCCTGGACCGATCAGTGTCGTGCGATTCGTGCGTGTGAATCGCGAGCAAATACGATGCTGATGGTGCGGACGTGCTGGCGGCGTTCGGACGATCCACTGTGCGTCATGACGCGCATAGAGGCGCACGAGCGCAGGGTGACTGCACGGACGACGGCGCCGCCATGTTGTAGGCGACGCTTCAGCGCCTCGACGAGCCCGAGGAACGCGTCCGATCGACGCGGGTGTCGCGCGAGTAGTCCAGGGAAACGCTGCCGACGATTTATCATGAGAGCGTGGCACACCCAGCCGCGGCGATGATTTACGTCATTTACGACAAAGTGCTTTCGCGTCCACCACGTGCTCCCCGCACAAATGTCAACATCAGCTTGACCATCTCCTCTCTCCCCTCTTGCCCAAGGGTCATTAAATCCTCCTCTCGCATTCGTGTTTACTGCGTCGTGCTTTGACGCACGGCCGCGGCGATAAGATTGATTCACTCGTAGGGGAATGAAATAAACTTTCCAGCAAGATATTACTCTTCTTTCCTTGTTCAACGTTCGTTTCTTGACGATAAAAATAAAATAACCTAAAAAATTTGTCTGATTAAACTGTAGTTGATAATATATCTTACTGAAGAGGCGTCTGACCTATCGTCGATTTATACTACTGGCGCGTTCTCTGTGTTGCGCTGTTTTCTCGCAAAGTGCAGTACTGAGCTAGGCCAGGGTTGGTAACCTACGGCAGCAGGGAGGACCAACAATGATGGCGCGACGGTAGTGCGTGATCATGTGTGATGCTGTATGTACTCCGGCTACCACGTGGTGATTGATGTTAATTAATAATTTTCTTTTTGGAGATTGTAAGACGAATTTGTTACAATGAATGCGAAGCAAGAGACGCATCGACCAGGTGCACTCAAACAATCCAACAAACAGCACAAAACGGGAAGACATCGGAGTAAAGGTGCCATCCAAAACGCTATCAAAGGTAAAGTTTTTCTTTTTTTTTTATGCACAGTATTAATACATTTTTTAATAAAAATATAAAAATTATCGCGCAACCTATTTAATTAGTCGACAAAATGGCAAGTTTTTCATAAATTATAATTATAAATCGTAACCTATACATAAATGTTTTTAAATATTTTTTTTATTACTGTATTATACAGGAAAACAGAACGTTATCGGAAAGCCGTCTAAACGTTTTGAAAAGGACGTTCGAAAAGATGCGCGAAGAAATCAAATGTTGCAACATAGAAAAATGAAACGCGAGCAAGTACTTGAGCAGAAGAGAAACATTGGTGGATTTTCTTCAGCTCCCATCCTAATCTGTGTTATACCATTGCAAAGTAAAATGGATATAAAGAACATTGTGTCTGTTATAACTAATGCAGATGAAAATGCTAATATTGCCACTAGTCCAAATGGTATTACCCATATTAGGTACAGTATAAAACAAAAAAAATTATTTTTTATTTTTTGTTAGTAAAATAAATTAAACATTAAACTAACATATTTTTCTTTCCTTATTAATTTAGCATACCAAGATTGAAACAGCGATTTTCTATCATTGTACCACCTATAAATGATATTTTAACAACATTAGATGCAGCAAAAATTGCTACCACGATACTTTTTGTAACTTCTGTTGTGAATCGGGCAAATAATGATGCGCAAACAGAAATTATAGATGATTGGGGCAAGGAAATTATTATATCTATCCTTGCTCAAGGTTTACCTTCCACAATAGTTGCTGTGCATAATCTTCAGACACTTCATATTAAAGTAAGTAACAATGCATTGTTATATTTCAGTATAATAAATTCCTCATTAAAGAACTTTCTTATTTTGACGATATCAACAGAAACGTCAAGAATATAAACAATCTGTACAACGTGCAATTTCAAAATGGCTTCCTGAAGAAAAAGTGCTTGAGTTGGACACTTCTATGGATTGTTTAAATATGTTACGACGCGCTGGATCGCAAAAACAAAGAAATTTATTTTATAAAGATGTAAGGCCATACCTTTTAGCTGAGCAAGTTTCCTTCGAATGTGATGGAGTATGTAAAACTATTTTGTATTTTAAATTGTGTAAAAAAGTAAATTGAATACCATTTAATTATTACATAATTTTTGACTTATATTAGGATTCTATTGAATTTGGAACTCTCATGGTTAGTGGATATTTACGAGGCACAACACCGTTATCGGTCAATGACTTGGTTTATATATCAGGCTTTGGAAACTTTCAAATGTCACACATCAAAACATTGGCAGATCCATATTTAATTGGACACATTGACCGAAACAAGTATTCGTCTGGTGATAAAATGAATGTAGAACGAAGTAATCAAGCTGAAATAATTCTAACTGCTGATCCAGAAAAACAGGTTTCTCTAACATATTTTAATCTTAATAATTTGTTTTTATTACAAATTTTGAATTAGATGCGATGGTTAAGAAATATTTTTGAGCAATAGCTTTTTAATTAATCTTTGACATTGAAAGAAATTATTTATAGCAACAGTAATAAAATTGTATTTTACTATATGTAAAACTTAAAATGTATAGGAATCCCTTGAAAGTGAATACTTTCATGATCCAATGGATGCTGAACAAACATGGCCTACAGAAGAGGAATTGGCTGAAGCAACAATCAACAGAAATAAAAAAATTGTAAAAACTGTGCCAAAAGGCACTTCCGAATATCAAGCTGCATGGATACCGGATGAAGACGGAGGTATTACAGTTTATCAAGCTTTCTTTTTCTAAAAAAAATTACATTTAATCTAATTTAATTATTTTAAATTATTTAAACAACAAATTTTTGTATCTAGAGAGTCTCGGTACATGTTCAGAGAATGAATTAGACGACAATATGTCTGTGGAAGAAGCCAGATCTGAAGCAGCTAGTAGCAACGATTTGGAAGATGACGAACAATACGAAACTATTACGATATCAGAGGCGCCAATGGATGAAGAGCGTTACGATCAAGAGATCGATATGCTTGAAGAAAAGCAAGCTATGGAAAATTTCAAAGGTTACATGCACCTACCATAATTAATTCAATATGCAATTTTTAATTATCACTGTGATAATAATTTTCTAATAATTTACAGAAGCAAAATTGGATGCACAATTTCCTGACGAGGTGGATACACCTCAAACCATTTTGGCTAAGATGAGATTCCAAAAATATCGAGGTCTCGAATCATTTCGCACTAGCCCATGGGATCCAAAAGAAAATCTTCCCGTGGATTATTCGCGTATAGTTGAATTTGCTGATTACGATTGCAGACGAAAGCGCATTTATAAAGAACGCAAAGATATCGAAGGTGTCAGAGTATGTATGCCAGTCTTTTTTTTTTTTTTTCCTTTGCATATCTGTATGTATTTATGTGTGCTTGTATATTTTCAGCCGGGAAGTTACATACAAGTTTCTATAATTCACGTTAGTAGAGAGGCTTTTACAGCATTTGCCGCGATAGAAAATAAACCATTAATAATGATCACTTTACTTCCATACGAGCAAAAAATGTCTCTTTTAAACGTTGTCTTGAAACAATCGGGCAATTATACACGAGCTATCAAGTCGAAGGAGAGATTAATATTTCAATGCGGATTTAGACGATTTGCGGCATGTCCTATATTTAGTCAGCATACTAATGGTGTTAAGCATAAGGTGACTCAATGCATCTTTATTTTATAATTTATAATTTATTTTACAAGTACTTTTTGCACACAAATATTACGTTAAATTAATTTTTTTAGTACGAGAGATACTTTCATCCCGATAGCACTGTCGTGGCTAGTATGTTTGCACCGGTTACTTTTTCACCGTGTCCAGTTCTATGTTACATTGAAAGTAAGAGTGGCAGTCTGGTGGGTATTTTGTTAATATTATTTTTTTTTGCATTGAATTTTTATCACAGAATACCAATATGCAAAATATCCTAATTAAAAATAACAACAATACTGTTTTAGGAATTAGTTGCAACTGGTAGTGTGTTATCTTGCAATCCCAACAGAATTGTCTTAAAACGTGTCGTTTTGAGTGGCCACCCGTACAAGGTAAATAAGAGATCGGTGGTTGTACGTTTCATGTTCTTTAACCGTGAGGATATTGAATGGTTCAAACCGATACAATTAAGGACAAAATACGGACGTAGAGGCCATATAAAGGAACCACTTGGTAAGTCGATTAATTACCATTAGTTGACGCTGATAACAAATAGGTGCATCTTTGAAATCTATTTTCGATTTCTCATAGGTACACACGGGCACATGAAGTGCGTCTTCAACGGTCAACTGAAGTCTCAAGATACAGTGCTGATGAATTTATACAAACGAGTTTTTCCGAAATGGACTTACGAGCTTATAAATAAATAATGAATAAAAGCTACTCGATCTTGTTAGTTATAGAATTATCTCTTGCAGCAAACGTCGATACAAAAAGTATTCTTTACTATTTTTCTATACGCCGCGATATTCGTCGATCAAGTCATTCAATTATAATTTCCTGAATTATCTTAAAAAAACTAATTAATTAAATTAAATAATGTCCGAATATAATGCGCGCGCTTTGTAATCTCAAGTCATTTTAAAAACTAGAACAAACCAAAAAATTACAAAATAAAAAATCATGCGACTTACCAATCTGCATGAGCTTCAGCAGAGTTGTACAATTCTGCTGGTGACTGTAACATAAAATAAAACATTAATGTAGACATGTTAGTATTTAAATTAATGTAAAGGTAAAGCCTTTTGGTTTTTTTTTTTGATTTTCTAAAAAAGAAAAAATTTATATTTACCTATAAGTTGCTCCGCCGATGCACGATCCCCCCGGAGTCTGCTCCTCCTCTCAGATGGGACGTGTCGAGCCATCCTTCCGCGCACTGGACACTCGCGAGGTAGTCCACGACACTCCCGACCGTCTCAAATCCTCGAAGTCGACACGAGAAACGGGCTACGACGCACGGATGCCTCGACATTTTCATTTCAAACTCGAACCGCGTGATCGCCGTGTCCTCTAGTAGTACGTAGTAACACGAGTCACATACTATGAGAGTTCGAGGATTTAAGACGGTCGGGAGTGTCGTGGACTATCTCGCGAGTGTCCAGCACGCGGAAAAATGACTCGACAACTACTTCGTACTACTAGAGATCACGGCGAGCACGCGGTCCGAGTTCGATACGAAAATGTCGAGGCATCCGTGCGTCGTAGCCCGTTTCTCGTGTCGACTTCGAGGATTTGAGACGGTCGGGAGTGTCGTGGACTACCTCGCGAGTGTCCAGTGCGCGGAAGGATGGCTTGACACGTCCCATCTGAGAGGAGGAGCAGACCCCGGGGGGATCGTGCATCGGCGGAGCAACTTATAGGTAAATATAAATCTTTTCTTTTTTAGAAAATCAAAAAAAAAAACCAAAAGGCTTTACCTTTACATTAATTTAAATACTAACATGTCTATATTAATGTTTTATTTTATGTTACAGTCACCGGCAAAATTGTACAACTCCGCTAAAGCTCATGCAGATTGGTAAGTCGCATGACTTTTTTTTCGTAGTTTGTAATCAGGTCTCTTGAACCGATAACACGTCGTCGAGCATAAAACACTTAATTATAATGACGTGCACGAATTGGGACTTTTAGAAAAATAGCGCACGCTTTTGCGTGCACACGGTTTGTTTTAGTATATTTAAAAAATTATATGTTTATATACAAATAATTTTAATTTTTTTTATATTCTACGTTTCGCGCTTTATTAATGTACAAGCGAAATGTCAAAAATTCTGGCAGTGCTATCGTCAGAAACTGAGAGCGCTTTCTTCTCGTCACTAAAAAGAAATACAAAATCTGATAAATATCACTGAAGACATGGTATAAACACGAAAGTATTTTTCTTACTCAATTAATACCCATATCATCAAAGATATATCTACTCAAAATTATTCCAAAAAATAATTCTAGTTTTCATAATTAATAATTGATAAATAATGATATACCTGGATAAACATAAATCATATAAGGCTGATCTGTGTCCTGAGAATGATCGAAGGTATTGACCTGCTCTTGCATCAAAGCATCTTATTTTACCATCTAATCCTGCTGTCAATAATATCGCTGTCTTAGTCCAAACTAATTTTGTGATACCTCCGTCGTGTTTTATCTCGTGTCTAAGAATCTGAAGAATATTACAAGTTAGAGCTTGCTACTTATATCCGAAGAAAAAATTTAAATATAAATAAAAAAAAATACTTGTTTAGAGATGTCCCATATGTAAAGTTTTCCTTCTGTATTGTTAATGATTGTACCGGTTGCTGCAGCAGGAAACGTAGGATCTTTGCAGAATGCCGCAGCCTCTACGTTATTATTGGTGTTACTGTTAGCTCCATTTTTATTTAAATCCTGAAGTATACAAATTACCTAAAAAAAAATTTCAAAGTGCATTATTTTTATGATGTAAGCCAACAATGAAAAAACTTTATAATTTTTTCAAAAATTACCATTTTAAATGCAAGAAATATATAGAAAAAAATAGAGCAATATAATACTACTTTTTCTATGCATAAAAAAGTGTATTAAAATTTCCTTTACCTTCCCGTTATGTGCTGTACTTAATATAGTTTGGCTCTGTAGCGATATCGAAATCAACAAATTGTTATCCATATGACAATCGATAGCAATGACACCACTTGCGTGTCCACGTAATCGTGTTTGGTCGTGAGGAGTAGTAGACAACACAGTATTAGATTTTAAATCTAATACATAAATCGTACCGCTTCCATATCCTATTGCAGCGCGTTTTCCTGTAAGAATTAAAGTAAATTTAAATTGTTTAATTCCTTAAAAAAAAAAAAAATTTAAAAGCATATCGATGTACCATCTGGAAGAATTATTCCAGTCTCCGATCTATCGCCAGTGCCTTGTGCAAAGACTTTGAGGAAATCATTCTTTCGCGTTTTTACCATATAAACCTCTCCTGTCACAACACCTGCTATTAAAACGTCAGTAGAATGATGCCACTGTACCCACTGAATCATTTAATGCATAGAAAAAATAAATATTAATAAATTGCTGCAGATGATTACATTTAAAATGCAATAAATTAGTTCTTTATAGCCAAAGTATATCATACATATAATGCATTTTACATATTTTTTTCTTTTTACAGTAATATCTATTTTATTTTAATTGAAAATTACAATGTACAGCTATAAAGAACAATTATTACAATCAATAGTTAAGAGTGCTCACAGTAATATCACTTGTTAAAGTAGTTTGCCAAACACAGCTCTTATCGCTTATCCTCCATAAATTGATTTTGCCACGCATGTCAGCTGTGGCTATGTACTTGTCATTGTAGTTAAATTGTGCAAATATAACACTGTCATTGTGACTGGTACCAGTGTTAAAAATACACTCGCCGGTATTGGCATTCCAGATATATGCCATGTCATTTTCATCTCCCGTTGCCGCTAGCTTACTATCCTTACTAAGTGAGCAGCAAAACACAGTGTATTCTGAAATGAGAAAAAGTCTTAATATTAAACATGTTGTTTGGTCTCACGTAAAGATAAAATCATTTCTTACTGGATTCATGGCCGCGAAAAACGCACACGGCATCGTCCTTCACCTCCGCCGTCGAATCACTCTCATTATCGGACGAACTATCGTTCGTATTCTCGATCGAATCGTCCAAATCAATAATCTCTTCGATATCGTCCAGTGTCGTTAATTCAGTATCTAGTACTCCGGGCGGAGAAGGAGGACTATTTCTATCTTGCATCTATAAAAAAAAAAAAACGGGTTACAATTGTTCAGCCTACTTAATTAATTTATCAAGTTAATACTGACCATTACGATATAAATACTGCGATTAAACGCAAACCTGTTACTCCTCTAGTTTGGAACGATGATGAAACCGGTGAAACGTTAAATGACGCATGTGCTTACAAGCACGTGGTGCTTTTGCTCAATCGCTGTTACCTTTTTTTTATTCTCCTCTCTTCTTATCCCACTTTGATAAACAAAGATAAGATAGTTATATATATAACACATTAAAACTAAAAAAAATTCGTCTAATTAAACTTGTTTTTAAATATATTACTTTATGCTGGTCTATTCCCAACCCCACTTCGATTTCCACGTGGCGACTCGTAACAGGTTTTCTCAATACTAAAAGATCTCAAGTATATTACCTCCAGTAGTCTGGTGCTCCAGTCTAATAAAATGTTATTTTAGTTTCAAACAAATCGACTACGCGTCGACTGTAGTCCAATATCAGATTGAGACTGTCGAGATTCTCTAGGGCAGGATAGGTTTGTTCCTGTAGCTTTTTTTGCATATTTTTATTGTAATAAAAAAAAAACATATTAATTCAAGTGTAATTAAACGAATCTCTTTAATTTGAACGTGTTGCTAATCGTGTAACAAGCCCGCTGTACATATTTAAATCTTACGTTATGTATATATTATTTGTAATATATCTCACATTCACACGGTATACAATAACAGTCTGTGATAAATATATTATATACAAATGTTTAAACATAAATGAAGACGATATACAAGAGAACAGATCGACGCAGCGTGTACGACAAAGTATTTACACAAATACTTGTAGAATTGATTTAGAATCGGAACTCAATCAAGATAACACAGTAACTGCATTTTCTATATGGCAGAAGTTTGTCTAGCTGGAACTTGTTGAACTGCAAACTGCATTCTATAAATGTCTAAGTTTGTTTTCATTATTCCACCTTCAACCGTTTCTTCTCTTTCTTCTTGAGAGGATTTTTCTTACAGTCACTATATATGTGATTGAGATCGAACGCAGCTTGTACATTGTCCTGAAAAGAAAAAAAAAATTTAGACGAACGAAGTAGGGATGATACAAGATTTTAATCAACTCAATCTGAGTAATAAAGCATACCAGTGAGAAAAGAAATTTAACAAGCTTTCCCTTGTTATCCGAATAGGGACGACGCTCCGCTTCTTTTTCATCTTTAAAGAGTATTAATGTTGGTAGTTGTTTGCTTGTACTGGCGTCGCTGATATGATATTTCGCCGCTGCATCCGGATATCTTCCGACATCCACTTTGCCGAATTTGAAATTTTCCAATGCGTATCTAAATAAATTATTTTCGGTAGCAACAAATGTACTTTTTTTGTGGCAAAGGAAAAACTAAATTGCATTCAGTTAAATCGTCTTACTTGGCAGAAAGTTCGGAGAATATCGGCGCGAAAGTCACGCAGGCGGGATTCCAAGCAGTATAGAATGCCACCAGCCAGACCACTCTAGTGTCACGCTGTAGCTCTTCCTGCAGCCCGTTGGCTCCACGTAGATAGATGATATTTTCAGGTCCTTGATACGTTGGTTCTGGCAATACTAATCCGCATACTGCGCATATAAATGAAATTAAATAATTGTTTATATAAAAAACCACAGTAGTGTCTCGCTCGTTAAGTGTAGATGCAGCGAATCTAAGCCGTAGTGAGATCGACCGCGTATCTTAACGTGAGTAGCCGAGTTAGCAATGGCTAAAATATAAATTATTTTATATATATATATATATATATATATATATATATATATATATATATATATATATAATTTTATTTTATATATTTTATATAATTTTTTCAGAATAATTTTGTGGTTCTTACGTATAAAAATTAATGCAAATAGAATTCCCATCCGTACATCTGCATAGAACCACAGGATTAAATTGGCCACTTTTGTATATACAAAACTAGATGTCAGATAGTTTATCATGGTGACACTGCCTGTCTTTCTCGTTCGTATCATGATGACGATCATAAGAAAGAATAGAATCTCTGTTTCTCTCTAAAAACATAGGTGCTCGTCAATTAAATAATTAAATGCCATTAAAATCACATTTTTTAAATTTTAAATCAGCATCACTTACCCCGTCGAGCTCGCAGTCGTCTTGAGCAAAAATGTAGTTACAGATTATAGGAAAGCGCTTGGACAGGATGTAGGAAATGCTTAGAAGGATATTTATCAAATAGTACGGTTTAACGAGCAGCTTCAGATCCTTCTTGAACGACATTTCATGCGGTAGAGAGTAAAACGGTGGTCACTAGGATAACAGATTAAACATGAAGTGTCTCAGAACGTAGAAATATTATTAAACCGCGGTTATTGTGTGATTTGTCGTGAGACCACCTATCTTTCCTCTGACGATTCACTAAGACGATCAATATCTCGTGTACATGGTGAGTAAGGTGGTGTCAGCTGTTTTGCGGAGTTCATTCATGGATGGCGGATGTGATCGATGAACTGAGAGCGGCGGTCGTGAAAGCGGTTACAGGCTATCCTTATTTCCGTGTATTATTGATAGTGCGAAATTGCGAATCACACTACCGTTGCAAAGGCATTAGATTCCACTGATCAGATTGCCCATCGAAGGCCGCAGCCAGCTAACCTGTAGATAAATGGCTTATGTTATCAGGCGAATTCGGTGAGCGGAATAATAGTAGAACATTGACATTGTCGACAATCGGCGTATAAAAATATTTGAATAATTATTTATAATTTATATCGGTAATAAATAGGAATAATTTTTTTTTCAGGTGTTCTTTTTTAATGAACGTTTAAAAATTATACATTGCGATATTTTCTTCGACGTCAGAATTGCCGTTGCCGACGATGTTTACGTGGTTCAACGCACTCGCTAGAAAAATATTAGCAGTGTGATAACCTAGTTGTATATTTTTTCAGCAATGTAACAGGTTAGTAACAGTGAATTACGTTATCAGCCAGCCAGACTTAATCTCTAGCACAATAGGATGTATTATATGTAAGACGATTGTTTCAACTTCTCGGTAAATTTTTCGTAACAAGTACGCATTTATCTATTTTTTTTTATTTTTTTATTTATTTATTTTTTTTTAATAAATAGGCATAATAGGTAAAGTTTATCAAGAAAATTGAACAATTGGCACGTAGACATGTATTTCTTGCTTATCAGAGACATTTTCTCCCACTATGTGCAAAAGTTGTAATATATAATGACAACTGATACAGTATACTTTCAGAAGTCACAGGCAGAATGAGGGCTGCCAGTTTTGTGGGATTCTCATTCCTCTTTGAAGTTTGCTTGCTGATTAATGCAGCTGACAAACAGAATCCTGGCAGTTCTAGTAACTTTCCTGTGATAGTAATTACCTGGAATTATAAAGATGCAACTGAAAAAGGTATATTGTAAGATATTTAAAAATTAGAAATGTATAGAGAACATCAGAGGTTCTCACCAACTTTTAATAACACTGTTAATTATTATTTAAGCATGGGATGTGATTTATAATCAGAACAGAAGTGCTTTGGATGCAATAGAGGAAGGTTGTTCCCTCTGTGAGGAACAGCAATGCAGAAAGACTGTGGGATTTGGTGGCAGTCCAGATGAATCTGGAGAAACTACACTGGATGCTCTTATTATGGACGGGTAATAAAAATAATTAAAGCAAATAAACGCGGTACTTTTTAATTTTGTGAATACAAAGTGTTTGAAATAAAATAACAAATCATAAAATTGTAGGTAGGGAATTAGAATAACTATAATTATACTGTGATAATATTAATAATTCAAAGAATATATTATTTTCTATAGATCGACAATGGATGTAGGTGGAGTAGGAGGACTCCGAAATGTAAAAAAAGCGATTTCTGTTGCTCGCAAGGTGCTAGAGCACACAAAGCATTCGCTGCTGGGTGGGAGTTTAGCAACTAATTTCGCTGTGAATATGGGATTTAAAAAGGAGTCTCTGCAGACGGAGGAATCTAAAGAAATGTGGTCACAATGGAAAGCAAATAAATGCCAGCCCAACTTTTGGAAGGTATTTAAAAAAATACCATACATCTTTGTATTTTGTTTTAAGATTATTTTACTGACAATCGTGCTGTTTCTCGTAGAACGTTGCACCGGATCCAACAACTACCTGTGGACCGTATAGCGTAACGAATGTCGTAGAAGACTACGAAAATACATTCGTAGGAAGCGAGGATAATCATGATACGATCGGTGTACTCGCAATAGATTTGCAAGGACGTATAGCAGCTGGGACATCCACAAATGGCGCCAAGCATAAAATACCCGGACGCATCGGGGATTCTCCTATTGCAGGAGCTGGCGCGTACGCCGATCAGGATGTCGGTGCAGCGGCCGGCACCGGTGACGGGGATATCATGATGCGATTTTTGCCGAGGTATTCATTACATCGATACAAACGCATGTTTTTCAAATATATTTTAATGCGAATTATAAATATATTTATTATTTTAATTTGTTTTAAAATTCTCCACTATTATTTTAATCATGTTTAGCGAAATCAAGTTGATATGTAACAAATAATATTTTTTACAGACAAAAAAAAATATATATATATTTTTGTAGCTTTTTAGCTGTAGAAGAAATGCGACGTGGAGCAACGCCGACTGCAGCTGCTAAAACAGCAATCGGCAGAATTGCTCAGCATTATCCAAGTTTCTTCGGCGGGGTGATCGCGTTGAACAGAAAGGGAGAATACGGAGCGGCATGTAATGGAATGTCCGAATTTCCTTATTATATTGCAAATTCTGCTTTGGGTTCTAAGCAGCTTGCCGTTCAATGCAGTAATTATAGTTCACAATAGCTGTAAAAGCGATAAAACTCGTTGATTTGCGCGTGTTTTAACTTTTAGTAATACAAAGCATAGTATAATACTCTTTCCTAATAGATATAAGTGTAAATGTTTTATTAAAAAATTCTATTAAATATAAAGAAATAAAACTATTTTAAAAGTTAATATAAACGCAGTATAAATTTGAAGTCAAGAATTACATTCGTTAATTTATCGTCGATTAATTCGCCACTGTTTCAATTTACCGCTAGTGGCTACTGTCGCTTCGAGTTTAGTCAGAAAAATTCTTGGTAGTTCCATCAGAATCCACTACGAGTACCACTGACTTTATCGAAGAATTGATCAAAAATAGTTCGAGTCAACAATAAGCCGACGAGGAATAATTTTTTAGGTTCGAAATTGAATTGCAAAAACTGAATCGACAGACGTTATCCCTTCGCAATCGTTCGTGAGATGTAAATTTCACGCGCAGCTTAGTCCTCAGCACGCAAACCGCGCGCGAAAGTAAAGCAGCTAAGTGACCGAAATACCGAATTCGTAGTTTGTGACGTTTCGAGGCTCAGTTTTAGCTGGGTCGAATCAGAGATTAGGTTAACTTATGTGTGTCCATACAGATGGGAAGTACTCGCGCCTGATCGAATCCTCCGAAGATGATAAAAATTCGCGAGGACGTGCGAGCGGTGGGACGAATTACATGTACGCGTGCTTATCGCAGAACTCAGAACGTTGTTTTGGTCAATCGCGTTCGCGACCTGCTTTAATAAGAGGAGCGGACAAGGGTACGCTGTCAACGTGTTGCGCGTGAAACGCTTGGTATGGATTATGCAACGATCATCGACGACGCGGTCAGGCAATTTTACTCGGCGGGCAATAATGAGGCGCACTCATGGCTCCTACAGGTGCAAGCCTCCCCCGAGGCTTGGCAATTTGTCTGGCAACTCTTAGACTCTTCCAAGGTGCTTATCTGCCAGAATTTTCTATTTATTTACCGAATTTCTTTCTTTATTTATGTATTTTCTTTCTTTTTGCGTATTATTTTATTCTAACAGTTAATTTTTGTTTTTTATTGATATATAACGAAAACATTATTCATTGCAGTCATATGAAGTGCAATTTTTTGCGGCAACAACTCTGCATGCAAAGATATCCAAGCAATGGAATGAAGTGCCTGAAGCAGAGTATCAAGTGTTAAAGGAACGTTTGCTCAATAGTGTGAGAAGGCCCAACATCCCCTTATGCATTCTTATAAAACTTTGTCAATCGGTAATGCATCTTTTTCTATATTATTATAATTTTTTATATATATTTATTATATATAAATTATTAATAAATAAATAATAAATTATAATAAAAAAATTACTGTTTAAGTTGTTAATTATCTTACTTATGTTGATTTCAGTTAGCTGCATTTGTGGCCAATGTTTATAATGCAGAAAATAGGGAGCAGGATAGGAGTGTAATTGATGAATTGCTTGATATGTTACCTTATGATTCCCCATCTGCATTAGAACTATTACTTCGAGTACTTTCAGTGCTTCCTATTGAGGTAAAATATAAAAATATATGTAGATTGTGTTTGAAGATTATTTAATTTTTATTTTTCAACGATTTTAAATAAACGAGCATGTTTAAACAATCATTTTCAGTATGAAAAGAGACAAAAAGCAAAGATTGCCAAACTGCAGGGAGCAAGTGTCAACTTAAGCAACAGTTGGTGCCAAACCGCTTGGTTTTTACAGCGGGTCTTTTCAATGTGTAATCCAGATTCTCAAGGCAACGATGGTGTATTATATTCTTTGGGACTGGAATGCGCTCAATCGTGGCTTAAGATTAGCCAGCTGTGTTTAGAAACCATTGGCCAGATTTATCCTTATTTATTAGTAGCTGCAGCTCATTATGCGCCTAATAAGTAAGTTGTATTATTAAAAGATTAATGAAAATCATAAACTTTAATTGTACTATTGTTTAAAAAAAAATATATATAAGTATTATATATATTTATATATATAATAATATATAAATATATATAATAATAATATATATAAATATATATAAGTATTAATTAATTTTTTTTTCGTTAAAGAGACGAGAATCACGACGATGACGAGAACAGTAAGAGTTGGGATATAGTACAAGATTGTTTAATCATGATCATAACGCATCACGATCTTCACAAGTGGCCGCAGACATTTTGGGAATGGGCTAAGAGTTTAGTATTGATGGCGAAACAGTGTAATAGAAAATATTTCTGCGAGATATTAACCTCCGTCGGAGAGGCCCACAGCCGTGCGCTTCTGATTGCTCTAGCTGAGAATTCCAACGAAGCACATACGTGGACGGCCATGGGATTGATCGAGCTGTTATTGGAATGCTCGGAATTGGAGGGACGTTATCCTACCGATGAAACACGCAGCTGTATCCCGTTTGGATTCTGGTTCATATTACAGGATGATCTCGCCACGTTAGATCAACCATTGGAAAATCGAGCTCTAGAAGCGTTAAAACCGATTTATTTTCGTCTCGCTCAAGCATTACTGCGAAAATCAACGTTACCTACGACTCCGAGTGAGAGAGGAGACGCAGACGAGCGTGAACTTTTTAGATGCTACAGACAAGACGTGGCGGACACGTTAGACTACAGTTATAGCGTTCTCGGCAATGATCTACTGGCACTTCTCGGGCAAAGATTGAGTCTGGAGGACTCGCCGTGGACTCAAATAGAATCAACATTACACGCATTCAAAGCTCTATCCGAGAGCGTCGGTACTCAGGAGTATTGCTACATCCCTATGCTAATAAACTTGATTATTGTTCACATACCTTATCATCTTTATCCTGAAGAGGTACGATTTATTTTATAATTTATTTATAATTATATTAATTTTTTTTTACATTTGAAAAAAGTTATTTTTAGTCAGCTTTTAATCGTTTTTTTTTTCCTAAAGTAAATTGGTTTTTTTCTAAAATAAAAAAAAATATATATATATTTGTGTAACGACATCTTATAAATATTTTATTCGTTTTGTCGCCAGGTATTAACGTCTGCTTGTTCAACGTTGGGCGCGTACGCCGAATGGATTGGAGAACATCCGGAACCGTGGTTGGAGAAAGTATTGCATCTCGTGACTCAGGGATTAACCAGAGGTTCCACTACAGCACCTTTCGCGAGTATGGCATTGAAAGATTTGACGAGAGAGTGTGGACAATATCTCGCTCCTTATGCGCCATCCATTCTTCATACTATCAGTCAAACATTACCAAACGTTGAGCCTGGAAGCGGGGAAGGTCTACGACTAATGTACGCGGCTGGAAAATTGCTTAATGTATTGTCCTCTGTAGAAGAGCAACTGTTGCATCTGGAGGCGACATTGGGATTATGCGTGATAAAGATAAAGGAGTTATTGGAACAGCCTTTATTTACGGCGCGAGTCGGTGTGGCAAATTATTTAAAAATGGCTACCATGTTCTTCAGCACGATCGAAGGTACGATCGGCAAGGCCGTGCTTGACGGCATTTTACCAGTGTTCAATCAGATCATCACACATCCCGAGTGGAGTCAGGATAATATCACACTAGAGGCGATGCACATGTGCGCGCAAGGATCCTTGCCAGCGTTACGGCAGCCGGAGATCGACGCACGACCCCTGCTACCAATTTTGTCGACCTCTTACAAAACTTGGCCGCATCCAGCTGCTCTAAATCTATTAAAGCAGCTGGTGCTCCTATTCGGCAGAGATCCAGACAATATTGTGAGTCCGGTGCTCGCGGAAATGAGCTCGTTAACTTTGAACGGTGTGAAGGTGTGTAGATCGGTTCAAGGCGATCTGTCCGAATGGTCAGATTTGATGGAAGCGTACATGGGCGTTCTTGCACAAATATGCAGAAAGAACGCCCGACTGTTATTGCAAATCCCAGATCAAATACCAGATATGTTGCAATGCGGTAAGTATAGATAGATATATTAGTAGGAAAATTATATTTAATTGTATACAATATTATTTCTTTTTACAGGGATCGCGTGTTTAACGCTCCCAGAAACGGCGACAGCAAAGGCAGCCGGGCATTTTCTCAGTAATGCAATTGTGCAAAGTCCGCACTTACAGACATTTATTCAACCTATCGGACAGGAACTTGTCGCCGCAATTTTGCATTGTATCGGTAAGTAAAAAGTTTCAAAACGATACGCTTTATCAATTGTAAAGTTGTTTGTTGAATTGCCTATTTATTTTGTTATTTTTAGTAGGTGGAACAGTGCCTCACAATTTAGAACCTCACGCCGAAGTTCTTTTAGCGTTAAATAAAACATGTCCAGAATGGACTGCGCAGTGGTTACGCGCTGGACTAGAAAATCAAAAGAATCTGGCCGCCGTATTACAGAAAGACGATGTCACTCGCATTTTACGCGAGAGAAACAGAACTCGACTTTACAATTTATTAAAAGAGTTTAGTAATCAGTGCCCGCAGAGAACAGATGTACGACAATAGAACTTTCGTGATTACGAGTACGAGTGATAATTCTCATTGTATATGAAATGCTTGATTTAAGATATGTAACACAGAAATTAGAATAATTTATCTCTTCATAATAAATTCTGAATAATGTATATAATTGTGCTTATATTTATGCATTTACTTAACATTTGTAAAATATTCATCGATCGATGGAGTGCTTAATGTATCAAACATAGACATCAGTGTGATGCAAACTAAATAGTGATAATAAACGAAATATTTATAGTAAAGATAGTAAGATACAGAAGCAGAAAGGAAATAAAACGTAAGTATGTCCAATTCCTTTTTATATTCCAGTTGAGTGATTATTGAAATGCATTATTTTAATCTTTTTGTGCAAGACGAGGATTGTATAGTAAAGTTAAAACATTTTATTGGAGTTTATATTTCTGTTTCGTTGTTTGCTAAAACAGATAAGAAAGACAGGTAAGTTTATTCAAAATAAAGGTTTCTATTCAGGGATTTAATATCACTTTTTTCATGTTTTATCTTTTACATGTATAACACAATTATTGTGTATAATGACGCTTATATGGAAATTGACAATTATGTTGTAATATAAATTCATATTTCACAACTTTCTAACAAGTGGGCTTCCTTACAAAATAATACATTACATATTTTGTATTACTAAATAAAATTTATAAAAAAGTATATTCCTCTAAATAATATCAGAGTACAATTTGATCAAATTGTACACATGCAATATGTCGCAGAATAATAAAATATACTATAAACGAAAAAGAATGTAAATACTGCAGCTACCAAAATCTTCATGATTTAGTTCTATTATCACTTTTCAGGTATACATTAAGTTGTGTATACACTTAGCGAACGAAACCGAACGAACCGAAAGACTATACTGACTGCCACATTTATCGATGATGTGTTATTTTTGTAGTGATTGATTTAAATATTATAAATGTTCAAGTTTGTTTGGTATTCGTTCGTTAAATGCATACATATCTTTATAATTAGATTAAAAAATCTAAATAAATAATTTTCAACTTTTTCTCGTAATTGTTACAACTTATTTATCTTGATTAAACATCGTAAACTCAAAGCTGTTATTAGTGAAATGACATTAAGACATCGTGAAAAATGTAAAAAATATAAAATTATTCAATATAAAATAATTATTTTCACTTATATTTTTTACATCGTATGTTACGTGTATAAATTCAGTGCGTATATATACATTTAACTTAAATAGATCTTCTAAGTATTATTTGGTACACATACATAAGTACGAAAAATTTATAGTGTGTTAATGAAAAAGTTTTTGAAATGAAATATGTACCGACTCATTAGAAATCTTTAGAGAAATTGTCTGTTTTTATAGAAAACGAACGATAGCAAGAAAAATGATGGATCGATATAATTATCTTGTATATACATGTAATTGCAATGTTCTATACCATCCGAAAGATAAAGTAGTTTATTGAATTTCCGCACCTTTCGACAAGGGTGGTGCGCCGAATTTTGCAGCAACGCGCGACTTCCTGGGTTTAGAGAATTTCCCCGCATTTTGCTGTGGCTGCTGTAATGTCTGTTGCTGTAATTCGCTCGACGTTTTCTCCTTGGTCTTATTTACAATTTCCGGTCTCTGTTTCTGCGTAAGAAAAATTGATTAATTATAAACGAATTCGATTAAACAAAAAAAATTATTTGTATATTTTTACTTTAGACAAAGTTTCTTCTTGTTTCTGCTGATGTTGCTTCTGTTGTGCTTTAGGACTCGAGCTCTTCTTAACATTTAGATTAGTTTCTCTCGAAGTTTGTTGTACACTGGCATTTCTATTCTTTTTTTGAGCTTGTAACGGAACAAATGCAGTGCTATTTCTAATCTCCATTTTTGGTCCGTTCTGGGGTCCTTTCTGTTGTCCTAAATGTTTCACTTGCTGTTGTCTACCTTGATTATACGATGCAATTTGTCCGAATGCTGGATTTGGTGGTAATTTTGGATTCCATTTCGGATAAAATAAATTAGGCTGCATAGGTATATTCTGCGGGACTGGCGGTATTTTCAGAGGAGGTCCCATAGGAGAAGGTATCATGGGAGGCCGGATATTTTGAATCCAGTTGTTTTGTTGTTGAGCATTAAACCAGTGAGGTGCCATTACTATTTTCGTATCGTGCATTGACGTCTTATTCAAATTTAATGTCTAAAATAAAAGACTACATTAGTAAAATTAACAGTATAAAAAAAAACTTTTTATACACTTATTACCTTGTAAGCTTTTTTTGCAGCGCTTTCTGTGGCCTGCTCGTGAGAGGTGCAAGGATCGCCTTTAAAAATTTTCGAATTTTCCAACATAACATGGGCGTTAATTAAACCTGTTTTCTCATCAACAATGTAACTATATTTTGGTATGCTAGCTCCGTTGTATGAAAAATGTCTCAGTAATTGCGAGCTATACCATACCGGATTTGCTTTCTCCTTTGTCTGTTCAGTTCGCCGGGCATGCTAAACAAACAAATGTAACTTTATACAATGTAAAATTATTACAATATAAGCACAAGTATGTATTAATAGAATATAAATGCCTACATCAAATAACTGTTGTACCAAAGGTGGAGGTTTTAAAACTTGATCTTTTTGCAAAACGGTCGTTTTTGGAGACGTTCCTGCGAATTGTACTGCAGACTGTTGTTTACATTCTTGCTTATTCGGTTGCAAATTTACATCAGGAATTTTCAACATAGCTTTCAAAAACGCACTAGGATCTTGCTGCTGTGCATTTTGAACACATGATCTTTTAGAATAATATTAAAGCAAATAAAATTTTAAAAGTATAACATTCATCAGCTTACTTGTTTTACCATAACGTGACTGTTGCTAAATGGCTTGATCTTCATTGGATTAGATGCTATTACCTTTTCCGGTGGTCCGCTCGGTTTCTGTTAAAGACAAAGTAAAGATCGCCATAAAATCTACAAAATAACTTCTACATTATTACACTTACTTGTATCTTGTGCAACTCGTTCCACAGTTCTTGGAATTCAGTTGCTTGATTAGGCGGTGCGTTTTGAGGATTCTGTTGAAACGTTTTGCACGGTATTGTTTTAGGATTCAATTCTAACATACCATGTTGCGCCATGCGCAAACAAATATCACGATTTAATTTTTCGAGTCCTTTCTTAGCGAGTTGCATTTGAGGAATTGTCTTTGACGATTGATCGTTATTCTTATTGGGAGAAGCAGTATTTGCCATTTGCTGCTTTCGACATTCAACCAATTCGTTCGCCGGATTTCCCTGTTCTGTTCTCTCACCAAAACTGATGTTTATAAAATCCACGGTTGTCAAACGATAACCTCGAAATTGAGAGCAACCGTTTAATGTAAGACCACCTGCAATATACGCATAAATAAAAAATATTTTATTAAAATTTTCATATACTTAGATCCATTTCAACCAATTTCAATCAATTTAATTAAAGATAAATTAAACTCTTTCATTGGATTTCCTATTGAATTTAATTTCAGAGTAAATTCATTGCAGCTTGGTTGAAGTAGGCCTTAATATTTGAAGAGTTTTAAGAACTTATGTTTCTTACCCATAAAAGGCTTATCAAACAAAACATCATACGTAGTATCAATTAAATTGCTCCCGTTTCGTATTCCTATGATAGTGCCTTTAGATCCAAGAGGTACGCTAAAACCGCTTCTGACAGAGCGTATTCTATCGAATAAACGATTTTGGGAATTGAGATCGGGCGGTACACTCCGCAGATGTAAGCCTGGTTTATAAAGTAACTGTGGTTTCACTTGCAGATAAACTGTTTTCGCAGTAGTTTGTTCAGCCTCCAAGAATTTCTCCACTTCCTCTTCAAGTTGTTTTATTAAGTCGGTTTCAATGACGTCCATTCCGCAAGGACGACTTTCCAAACCATGTAATTCTGCTTTCAGCCATTTTACTGTATCCATTAATTCATCCGATCTGTATAACGTCCACGTTTATTGTCATGTCATTATATATTTGTGATATAAAAAAAATATGTAATATACCCTTTATCGAATAAGTCCTCTTCTTGAAAAATGTCATTTGTTACATTTTTAGCCAAACGTTCAAATAATTTAGGACATTTCACCATGTAATTTCGAATTAGTTCAATTGCTTTCATGCTATACAACCATTGAGTGTTCTCCTTTTTAGTATAACCGGATACCTTTGCAAATTTTATTTAATTAATAAATAATCTAAAACGCGTGTAGCATATATTAAATATATTAAATTGTGTATATTTTTTACCTCTTCATTTCTTTTATTAAACTTCAAGTTTAATCCAACGTTATGCTTCGTAAGTTCGTCCTTCGAAACTGCTTGTATAACAAAAATTGTCCCAGTGATTCTGCTCAAAAGATGACTGCTTATTCCAAGACGTTGCGCGGCAATACTGCCGTGCATGTATCGCGTTTTCTGATGTGTGTAGGCTTGTTTGATATTTTCAAATATAGGTTCCCTTACAGCTTTTATAAAAATTTTGATTCTGCGAGATTTTGAAATATCCTTATTTTGCATGACCTGTAGATTTATAAAATATTTTTAAGTAACTCTCGTTTTAACAAATAATTAATATAACGCAAAAAAAAAAAAATTAAATGCACTCGTACCTCTCCCATCGCACCGTAATAGGGATGTCCCAACATAAAACAAAAGGTTCCTGGTATAAAAATATCGTGCATAGTTTCGTAAACTGGCAATGTCTTACTGTAGACAGAAATATCTTTGACTACAGTTTGGTAAGCGTAAACCGTGGAGCTTTCATTCCATTGTTTTTCAACTGTTACTTTTCCCTGAGAACCAAAAATATAGTTGTGGCCCAAATATAAACGAGTGTAAAGTAATACATTCGTATCACCAATATTTATCCCATGACGTGACATTAATCTAAAAGCAAAAATATAAGTAATTACATTACGTTGCCAATCTAGTACAAATAAAAGGATTAACAATATAATTTTACATTTCTTTGATTTGTCTATCGTATCCGCTCCATTCCGCGGCTAATAGACCTTTAACGTCTTCTTTCTTTAGATTATCGTGACTGTAATTGCCTAATGAATCGATTAAACTGAGTTTCGTATTACAGTCAGCCACAGCAATCACAAGAGCCTCTTTTAAATGTGGCCATTCCACATACACTGTCTTTCCCAATAGTTCCGACGCTAGGGTTGTTAAATTTGGTGTTTTCTTCGATATTATGCTTAGAATCATATTTTCTTCAAGTGAATGTTGTTGAAACACTTTGACCTAATAAAAATATATGTATAACGACTTGTTAAAATTTAAGACAATATTGAATTTTATTATATGTATATACTTTCGCTTTTTCCAAATGCGCTGTATGATCTAAATGCCGTAATGTAGGAAATCCTGGATAATAAACATTAAGATCAAAGCCTGGAGATAATCCTCTTATTAATTTTTCTCTTGGAACAAATATATCATCGCGATTCATTAATTTTACTTCTGATTGATTATTAAATTCTGGAAAAAATGCAGTTGCTGTATAAACATTTCGAATTTCATTACTAAAAGAGTATAAACTCATCGGTCCATGTTTATTCCTTGCTTGTTCTTCCACTGATAATCTCGATAAGTGTGGCTGCATAGCTGTAACAGAATAAGTAAAAACAAAAGAAAAATTTAAGTATGCTTTATATTGGTTTTATAGTAACACTTAAAAAATATTGAGAATTCAATATTTAAACTTTATTCCATAGAAATATTAAATATTTTCAAAATATAAAAGAAAATAATTACTTACCAGATACTAACAACTTTTCGTCAATAAATGGAATAAGGACGACAGCTTCCCATTCTTGTCGTTTTCCATTTAAATCAGTTTTAAAATTATGTGGATAATAATTAATAATAGGAGAAGACTCCTCTGTTAATAGTGATTGAAATGCTTCTGGTAAAAGGTCTTTGCTAAGTGCAGGTAATACCGCTAGCAATTGTTGAAAAGGTAAAAACGGTTCTCCTAAATCGAATTCTAATTTTAAATCTTTAAAATCCTTTATGTCCGAAATATATGGAGCATAATGATGCGGATAATACCACGACCAACTGCAACAGCCGTGATAATAATAATGCAAGTTCCACTGTATCGCTCTCACATAGCCCTCAGCTTGTGAACGTAAAACTTCCCTGAAAATCGAATATATAAGTTATAAAAATATTAAAGTATCGTATTTTAAGTATTTTGCGTAAAATTGTACGTTAATAAAATACTCACTCATCAACATTCTCATATTCTAACTTGTTTATGTAATAATCTTTTTTATGTTGTACAAATTCCAGATTGTACACATCACTATCGGATTCGTCATCCATTAAATCCATATCTTTGTACTCTATAAAGACGTCATCATCATCATCAAAATTACCTAAAAGCTGTTAAAAGCATTAATTACGATTTAGCCATCTACAACGGTCATTAAAATATATTTAAGTAAGTACCATATCCGCGGTATCTTGAACATAATCTAAATCTTTAATTTGTGTTTTCTTTGGAGATGCATTTTCGATATCTTCCAATTTTTTATATACATGACGTTCAGATTCATTGGGCCTTCTACCTGTTTTACTTTCAAAAAATTTTATATCGGCATAATGCTCGTTAAATTGTTCTACATCTAAACGACTAAGTTTCTCCATAAATTTTTCAAAACGATCGAGTTTTAATGTTCCTGCTTCATTTATGTAACCTGAAATATAATATTATATTTAATTATGTAAAAACGTGAATTTTCTTAAAATAATAATCAATAAAAATTACCATCTAGCGTTGGTAATACTTCTTTGTATGCACGGTACAGAATTGGCAGTGCACCGTTGGCAATATGTAAATTTGGCAGGTGAGGAATAAAATCATTTCCTACCAGAAAACCCATTAAAACCCAGTCATCGATTATTTTTTCAATATCAAATGGAAAAGGTAACTTATCTTTGATCGGCGAGAACTCGTGTTCTATGTATTCTCGCAAAAGCGACAAGTGAAGAAGGCAAAATTTTGTTTCTTCAGGGGTCAATTTCACTTGTTGCTTGCCAAACTTGACTTCTTCTCTCAAAAGAGAAAAATTTGGTTCATGTGAACAAAGCCCTAACATTATTAAATCGGCATCCAAGCCATATAAACAGTGTCGAGAGTCACTATTGTAATCCTTGCTTGCTTTCATGTATCTTATGTAATCCATAATTTTATGCTCGCCTTCTCCAGGGACCTAAAACAAGTTAATTAATTTTTTTTTTCTCATAATAACAAGTCTTAACTCTATATTATATTATTATAAAAAAAAGATAATATATATTTTTCATGTTATATTATTAAAGTACCTCAGAACCACTGAACAGTATTTTACATTTTTTCCACTCATCATTAGTGGAAATTTTATGTTCAATGAAACATTTGAGCTGCTCACTCAATTTAGACATAAAAAGTGTCCCAGGGGTTATGCAATTCGAATCAAATCTCTTTTCAGTAGGTATTGGTATACCCTTTGATCTAGCTTTAGCCTCTTGTACCTCAGCATCCTTGGCAGCTCTGAAACGTCGACCTCTCTGTTGATTGATCTTAGCTCTAGGTGCAACTCCATCAATCGCCATAAAAAACAGCTTTTGAGGGCGAATCATGTTGAATAATATTTCTATATAGTGAAATATATTCTTAAATATCATCTCTTCAGAGATGCGAAAGCAAACATCATCAGTTGGATGGGAACATGTATGTATGATACCGTTCATGTCCAAATATAAATAATCGAATTCCGGTATCTGAAAAACACAGACAAAACAATTTAAGAGAATGATTATTGCGTGAAACTGTTACAATTATCCATTATCTTTTTTACAAAATATTGGGCCACTAAAACTCTTTTCGAAAAAGGCACAAAAAAGGTAAGGAGAAAAAGAACAATAAAAAAAAACGTGAGGAAAAAGGGGTTTATTGTTCCAAGGTCAACATTATATTTTTCCTCCTATCTTTCTCCCTTGCTCTTCTCCGTTAATACCTGATGTTCCTTCACGATTTCGCTGAGACAGGGATACCTCTCGCTTATGTATCTGAAGAATTTCGGTACGCCCATTGTGAGGCTTTGTTTCCGAACCGCCAAAATAAACGTGCTACCCGATCAGGATTCTGTGCCCGCAGTTCTGCGCGTTCTTCTCGTACAGATGTTTTATCAAAATTATAGATTTCACGAATGCGCCGTATCAACTTTGCCTCAACAGCAACGTTCGTCGCGGATTGTTCGTTTATTAGCCTTTAGGTAGATGGGAAGACGAATGCGGAAAAACCCGGGAACTGTGAACTGCCTCAACCGCCGCTCTAAAGCGCCATTTTCGTGGAGACGGCCGGAAGAGAGAGGGAGAATCGAGATATCATTGGAGACCGATTTTTTTCCTCGTTCAAACAATGGGCGCTGATAATTAATCTATCGAGCAGTAGTTTTATTCCGTTATTCTGCGTTAATTAATAATAAATGAAATAATAAATGGTTATCACGAATAAATTACGTTCGTTTATTATTTTAGTAAACTTAGGAATTAATTAATTACATACATTTTGTTTGAGCGGCAATAATTGAATTCATAATCTTGATTAAGTTAATTAGAAACTGCGATAAAATATTACAAATCAGCGATTAGATTGTTATTATCCGATTCAATGCCATCTTTAGAAAAATTCTGGCATTTGGTATCGGAGCTTTGAACGAGCGCGGATGATAAGAATGGAAAACGAGCGCGTTATATCTTTAGAAGTAAGAAAAACGTTAAAAAAAAAGATATTACATAATTAAGTATACACATGGAATATTTAATACGCGTACAAAATTATATTCGTAGACTGAGTGCGCAAAAATGCTATATTCTAAATTAAAACTCGCTCGCTGTACATTTTTTATTAAAATTGAACTTAATCGAATTATAATTTAAAAGAAATTAATTTTACCGAATCGACTAAACAAAGATTAGTTTAAACAATTGTTTGCTGCTATTTATTTATAAGTTAATTATTATAAGGACGCTTTTCAAACCTGCGGTCGCTTCCGGTTTTCGATTCCGGAATCTTAAATCGCATTCGGCGAAGGCGACGCGGTTTCAAAACTGAAAGACGATCGCCTCTGTATTCTCCGTCGCGAATAAATAAAATAGCGGTTAAGCATTTTCGAGCTGACGCATTGTTCAAACATTTTGATAGTTGCCACGCAGCGCGGCACGTGTTAACTGTCTTGTGCTCGACGGCGAGCTTCTGCGAGCGAAGTAGATCGAGCGATGTGGAAGCGATCGCAGACCCTCATTATTGGCGTCTCACAGAATTAATATTATACGCCAACGGCGACGGTGGGGAACGTTAGAATTTTTAATCTGGTACAATCTGAGGAAAGCAGAAAAAAGAAGTGACCGAGAGAGAGAGAAAGAATCGGGGGATCTTGATAAATTGCGAAAAACGCACCATTTACGAGGGTCTCGCTATCGGCATCGTTGATCTCTCGGCGCGGACATCGTTTCTTTGTCTTGCGTTTGAATAATTAATTCATTCGTCGTAAACATGGTGCGTTGCACCACCTCGGGTGACCGTACGGTGTGTTTACGCTTAAACAGATTGTTTAAGATAGTGGTGAACAGTAACCCCGGCACAGATTTTTGAAATTACAAAAGGCTGATTTCCGTCACGTCCTTTGATCCAGGAAATACTTGACTTTTTAATTCGAGAATGCGATTTAATTTTTGAAAGTAAAACTGATCTTTAGTAACACAAAGCGATAAGACATATATCCCATATGTTTAATCTGTCAGAACAAGATATCTTATTAATCACTCGTGTTTCCTGTTCCAGGTTTATCCCGCTAGAGCTTTCGCCGTTCTCTTTAAGTACACTAGCTCGATGCTTTTCTTCGTACGACCCGACTCGTATTTCGCTTCGATGAACAAGCACAATTTTATCTTTCGTTGCATTTATACGATACCTATTGAATAATGTTTGAAAAACGAAACTGAATTTTGCGACGTAAGAATTTTAGAAATTTGAACTTGACAAAAAAAAAAAACTGAGACGAGAAATTCATTATTAGATAATACGGTAATAATAAGGTAAATCGAAAGAGGAGAGAGATAGTATTTTCCGCGAAGAAAAGAAAAGGACTACATTTGTGTCAGCGATGCAATCGCGGACGAAACTGGGAGTCAGAAATAAAAACGTGAATCTTTGCGACATTCTGTTCGTTGGAATCGATAAGTATGCTAAACGGATGGATACATCGGCGAGCTAGTGGCATCGTGATCGATATACAGTTTCGATAAAGGGAGAGCATAGCCGGTCGGTCGAGATGCAGAGGACGATGAAGAAGCGAGGAAAAAGGAGAAGGAGCTGGAGAAGGAGAAGAAGAGAAGTCGTGGCGGTTTTAGATCAGATGATATAGGTGCCATGATATATAAGCGGTTCGTCCATGTCTCCGTCCGTGGCCGGGCATACATAATCGGGTAACCATTTACGTGACACGACGCGGAGAACAAGTCGATCGAAAAACACGGCATTTTGATAGAATCGACCAGGTCGATAAGACACGGCCAGTGTATATAAGTCACAGATAGACCTCTCGCGCGTTTCAGTTGCCCGGAAACCCTTACGAGTTCCGTAACAGTCTATTCTTTTCTATACCGATACGCCTTTTTCACCGGCGAATTCTCGTCCTCGTTCTTTACGCCTGCCCTCCTTATATCAGTATCTCCCAGATTCGCCGCGTTCTCCAACCTTTTCAACATTCATCCGAACCTATAGCCCTTTGGCTATAGGTCTTGTAAATGCGTCGCTGATGCATACGTTTACATATTAACTAAAATATACCGTGCGTTCATCATCGTACGTCTCCCTGTTTCTCTCCTCCTTGTTTTTTCGTTCGCCACTATCGTTCTCGTTCTTGTCCTGTCCCTTCTCGTCAGGAGTCTTCCTTGCCCTTTTTTGTCCTGGCTACTGGCGAACGCGTCGTCTTCTTCGTCCTCTCTCCCTTCCTTTACCCTCTTCCAACCCGTCTAACTCTTTTTCTTCCCTTCTTTCTAACTGCCATCCTCGTCGTCGTTTCTCCCCGTTTTGCTTTTGCACATTCTTGTTTACCTCCTCTGCAACGAGAGCGCTCGAGCCCTCCTGTATATATTGTACACTTCCACTGTGCAATTGAATGGAGCTGGAATTTGACAAGGTACATTAATTTACACGTGAAAATAAAAAAGCTAAGAAAAAGATATCAAAAAAAGAAAAGAAAAGAAAAGAAAAAAAAAAAAAAAACGGGTTACTAGGATAAGAGTGATAATGTTGGAATGGTGCATCGGAATCGCGACTGTCCCGCTGGCTGTCCTCATCTACTTTGCATATTTCTTTAAGTTCAACTGGGTAAAAGTGAGTGTTAACTAAGTGATTTAATTCGATTTACCTTCAATGCTTTTCCGTTCCTAGGTATCCCCTCGAAATATAATTTGATATTTCTTTAAAGGATTTGAGAAGTGAGTGTAAAAAGAACGACAACGTTTACATGAATAGTAAAGCACGGAAGGTGGGCAAATTACCTCCAGTCTATCCAAACGGATGGTTTGCCTTACTCGAGAGTTCACAGTTAAAAAGAGGTCAGGTAAAACACGTGTGTGCTCTCAGCGAAAATTTTGCAGTATTCAGGTATTTTCAGAATGCAGAGTTGCTTTCTTTAAATTAATTTCCTCTACTTTTTCCGTATACCTAAAATATTTTATAATTTGAAACTGTTGCGATAAGATATTTTACATACTTTTTATATATAACGTTTTACCAATATTCTTAAAGAACCGAAAAAGGCGTAGTCAACATTTTAGATGCGTATTGCCCGCATTTAGGAGCAAATATGGCCGAGGGTGGTCATGTCAAAGGAGATTGCTTGCAGTGTCCCTTTCATAAGTGGACGTTTCGGGGAGAGGACGGTTACTGCGAAAGCATACCTTATAGTGAAAAAGGTAATAATTAAGTTTTACATAATATCTATTTACCTTTTTACTTCCATAACTTCCTTGTACTATAAATTGATTAAAATGTTTGAATCAAAAGTCTTTCACATCCTAAAACCACATTCTTACATTAAAATGTCTGTGCATTTTAACATACAAATATTTGCGTCTAAATTTCGAGCGTCTGTGCTGTCAATCTCTTGCTTGTTGGTCTAGTTTTTTTTTTACCATTCTCTTATTTGGTTTTACATGCCATGTATAATATATGTATGTATAATATAAACTTTTGCATTATATTCGTTTTTGCACAGTGCCACATATTGCTCGAGCAAAAGTCTGGAAAAGTTGTGAAATAAATCGCCTCATTTTCGTCTGGTACCATTCTGAATCAGCTGAGCCAAACTGGCATCCCCAGTCATTTACATGTATTTCCAATGGTGAATGGCGCTACCAAGGTCGCAATGAATACCTCATTAATTGCCACATACAGGTGTGTCACATATTTAAACCTTTAATTTAGTAAAAATTATACTTTAATATAAAAATCATAAAAAAAAAAAATTTAGCCACAATGTATTAGATTAATCATTAGTGTTTACTCAAAATTAATCTTTAGTTATATATATTTAAAAAAAAAAAAAAAACTTACCTTTTTTTATTTCTTTTTTTTCTCTATTTCTCTGCCTACTCCATGAAATTCCTTTCAATATAAATGTGTATATGTTGTTCTATATGTTGATTTATGCCTAACCTAGGAAATTGCTGAGAATGGGGCTGATCCCGCACATCTCGATGCAGTGCACGGTCCAGCTATGTTTCTGCCTAGTAGTTTGTCCTGGCTGGCTCGGCATATGTGGACCACGACTAAAGGATGGCAGCCGCATTATTCCTGCGACAATGAGGCAAATGAAAATGCAAGCACAGACACAGAAACACCAAAAGTTCATGTTAAATTAAATAATAAGGCACCGATCCATCAAATCAAGAACGAAGATCGTCGCCTCGCGGTTACAGAGAGTACGTCCGATAAAAAAGAAAAGCACAAGGCCGGCCTGCACATGTGTCAGAAGATGATTCTGCTCGAGCGCTTTAACATATGGGAAGTTAACGTACGTGTCGAGCAGATTGGGCCTAGCTACGTCGAACTGATGATTGATACCTGGTTCGGTCCTATCTGCATGTTGCAGACAGTAACCCCGGTCGAGCCGCTGCTGCAACGAGTGACCCACCAGATCTTTTCACCACGTCTCCTGGCGCCGTATGCTAACATAATTTTTCTCAGCGAATGCATGATGTTCGAACGCGATATCCGGATCTGGAATTACAAGAAATACGAACGGCAACCGATTTTGGTACGCGAGGACCGTGCCATTCTCGCATATCGTCGTTGGTACTCACAATTCTATTCTGAACATAGTCCCACCTACGAGACTGCCATGAAAGATCTTCAATGGTAGAGATACCCCTCTGATCAAATTTAACTTGTATACTCTTCAAATTGTATTCTTAAGCATTATCATTAAAATAGAGTAATTTATGTTTAAAATTATTTTTTAAAACGCACTTGAGATCTGTTAATTATAGTAACTGATTTAAAATAAGATTAAATAATCAGAATATATATTATATCATATCTCTTTTTTTTTATTATTGCTTTAAAACTTATTTGAAATGTACATATAAGTAAATATAATGATATATCTTTAAAAAATGAGCTCTATTTTTACGAATTAAAATTAATAAATTTTTCGTAATATACACTTCTATATTCAATTTAATATGACGTGCTCTTTATTTTCAGAATCGACGAATGAGTAAATGGAAAAATTGAAAATTCAAATGTAATCATACACAAGCAGCCATACGATTTATTAATAATTTATTAATAACGTTCGATGATTTATGCGGCAGTTCAACATAATGTAGTCTCATAAATATTAATTAGCGACGCGCGTTTGATTCAAATCGCCCCGCGATCAACAACGTAAAGTTAGCTGCACACAATTGCACACAATCCTGCGTTGCGTGCCATCTTCGTCGCGAAGCTTGTTCGTCGCGTTGACGTTGACGTTGACTTGCATTTGATTTTTGTCGAAATCATTTGTTTCGTGCAGACAGTGCTCTGTTGTGTAATCTCGCAGCTGCTAAAAAGTGCTACAAAGCCGTGTCACGCCGCGAAGACATTCGATGTGTCACGGTCGTTATATTTTTGTATCAAGAAGCACGGAAGTCACAGCTATTTGCCGCATATGTGTGAGCACCATTATGGAATAAGAAGAGAGGTTAAAATGGCGATTAACAATTACAGCAGTGCAACATCCAAGGACAAGGTGATTTCATTTTTTCTTCGTTATTTGCGCGTAAGTACCTTACTGTTTACTATATTGATCATTCCTTCGGCAATCTTGACTGGGAGACAAATAACGCGCAGCACTGAGCAGAAATTAACAAATTGATATTTAATATCAGATATATTTCTGATAATTCGTTGGAAAAAAAATTTTTTGTTACGTTTTAAGCAGAATTACAATGCTTTTAACATTTTTATTTTCTATTTTTGTACAATTGGTTTTAACAATTTTTTATACATATATTTTTTTTTTTTTAACTTTAATGTGCATGTATCTGATTAAGGATATGACACAAAATTCTTTTCCCCTTTTAGTTACAACTAAATTTGAGATGGTTAGTTTCTTAGTTTCTACTAAAATAACAATTTATTATAATATTATAATATTTATGTAATAATAATTTTAGAGAAATATTCTTGAATATTATAGTTAAATCATTACTTACTTTCCTATTGAATGGAGAATTTATAATAATATTTTTATAAGATATTATATAGCAAATAATAATAAAATTCGAAATACCTTATTTATAATTATATAAAAATAAAATAATACTTAAAATAATGAAGTAATACAACTAATTAAAACTGATTAAATGTTATGTTAAATTTTTCCTTAAAAAAAGATATTTTTTTTACATCAAAAATTAAGGAAAGGTGAGGGAAGAACATTTACGTTTAAAGATGTTGAAAATAGACCCACAGACCGCCTTTCGGAGTCGGCAAAATGGTTCCAGGGACCATCTTTAAAGGTACTTGCGTCTTTGGAGACAGTTCCATTCTGTATTTTTTTATAAGCATAGCCAAACCTGCCTTCAGCATTAGCTGAGCCATTCTCATACCAACGCAAATTCGTGGACCTTCACCGAAGGGAAGATAGGTAAATTTTTCGATACTGTTTTTTCTATCTGGATTGAATCTTTCAGGATCGTATTCCTGGGGATTTTCCCAGTATTGAGAATCGGTGTGCAAAGCTTGGGCGGGTATTAAAATCGTCGTTCCAGGTTTTACCCGGCAAACAAGCCCATCGGATCCTTTCAGCTCAAACTCTTCTGTGCATCGTTTTTTCATGAGCACTCCTGCAGGAAGTAATCTTAATGTTTCACTAATAACTTGATCCATGTATGTCATCTCTTTTAATCCGTCATAAGTAATTTCATCTTTGTATTTTTTAAGCACAGATACGATTTCTTCGCGCAGTTTCTCCTGTACTTTTGGATAATGGGCCAAATGGAAACCGATGAAGCTCATAACACTACTGGAGCTCTCGTAGCCGTCGATGACGAACGACATTACATGTCCTGTGAGCATCTCAGTATCAAACGTGTCATTCTCTGACCGCTCCAGTTCGGCCATTAAGTGGAGAAAATCGTATCTAGGTAATCCATCTTTTCGCCTTTGCTCCATGAGTTCTGCAACTAGTGTTCTAAAGAAATTATCGACTTTTTTTGGAATTACACTTACTTTAAAAATTCTATTTAATGACGGAATGAGAACCACAAGAGAGAACATAATTTGAGTTCTCAGAGACGGCTGAAAAATGCTCTGTCCAAGTTTTCGGAATGATATCTCTTTATTTGCTTCGTCGAAGCAGTATCCATCGACGCCGAAACCGGCGGCGGCAACTACTTGTGCGGTGTATCTAGCGAACAAGGACTTCAATTCAAACTCCGCTTTGTCGACATTCTGCAGCTTTCCATCGATATAATTTCCAAACTGCGTGCACACTTTCTTGACGCTCTCGAGCAGAACCTTCAATCGCATTGCACTAGAAAATGCATAAGTCAAACGCTTCCTGTTGTGCTGCCACTTTTCACCAGTAAGGACGAAGGGATTATATGACATAAGTGGATCCACTTTGGGATCGAGCTCAACGAAATTTTCCGAAAAACTTGAGAAATTGGCCTGCATTACTGTTTTCACTAATTCTGGCTCGAGAATCATCAACGATGGTGTTATAAATTCATAAACTCCAACCATGCTGTGTTTCTTGTTATCGTTATAGACTTTGCAAGAAAAGTCAGAGAGCGTTTCTCTCATGGATATTACCGACAACATGTGACCAAATATCGGAAGGGCTCCATCCGCACAAGGAATGCCACGTTTTTGCCAATAACTGTTTTTTTGCCTCAGATAAAAGTAAAGAGCCAGAAACGCCCCTAGAATCAAAGATAGTAGCACGACAGACATGTTGCTTCTCGTGAATAGCAAGTGACGGTTAGTTGTACAAATAGATGTAGCCTTGACCACGCATCAGACTCTACTGACCATTACGTAGCAGAAACGCAGAAGCGAATGTTGATAGCGTCAATTAACGATTGACGAGCATGATTGCGAAACAGTAATAAAACTCACATCGACGATGTAGAATGTTACCAAGTGAATTTTATCACTAAAATTTTAAGTAGAATATATATTTAAAAAGTAAATTTTTTTTATATCGCGTTGGAAATTATAAAAACGTTTTAATAATGACAGAAGTTATTTTGAGGTTGCAATATGTTTAAATTAATTTTTGTTTAAATGTCAGATATTTTATTGCAATTTGTAGCTTTGCAAAAATAATCGCGGCATCAAGAAATCATCACTTAAAATCTTTATCGAGTAGATTGACCTTACATTGACTTTATCCAATGAAAAAACAAGTTACTGCACTTTGTTATCATTATTCGCTATCAGCATATATAGCAATAGCAATAATAAATTGACAGTCATGATATAAGAGAGATAAAAAATTTTCTTAAATTTATTAAACATAATTTTGATATTATAAATATTACGTTACGTTTTTTAAAACTGAATACAGTTTAAACATAGTTTAACGTGACATGATATATGATCCATTTTTTGATTGAATAATAGCCTGCAATTGTGCCATTCATCATATATTCCAATTTTTAATATTGCGTCTCTCTTTCTATCAATGTTAAAAGTATTAGTAGTCTGTGATGTCAAGTTATTTTTATTAATAATGTGAAAGTAATGAGAAATATATAATTATAATTTTAATCGCAATGATAAATGATTTTTTTAATAAAAACTTTGCGTTAAAAATTATGTCATGTTTTGCGTATATGCAACGTGATATTACATAAATTCAATAATAGGTATTACGTAACACAAAGTTTGGTCGATTATTTATACATCCTGTAATTATCTAGCACACTCGCTGATAGACGACATCACTCTCGAAGTTATTTTCGAGTGGCAGCAATTGATAAAACTGTTTGACTCTTTAAACCTTGAATTATTCACTGCTGTTCAGTTCTCTTTCAGAAGAGATGGCAGTCACACTTGTGCTCTTAATTCTCGGGGTTCTGGTAGCTATTTACCTTTATTTAACAAAAAATTATAAATATTGGCAAAAACAAGGAATACCTTACGCTGAAGGCGTCGTACCCGGGTTCGGTCATTTTTTGAATGTTGCAATTGTAAAGAAACCTTTTTCTGAAGTTTGTCTCGATATTTACAATGATTATCGGAAACACAGCATGGTGGGAATTTACAACTTTATGACGCCGACGTTAATGGTCAATGAGCCGGATTTGGTAAAAACAGTACTGCAGACAAATTTTTCGAATTTCCACGAGAATGGCCTTAAGATCGATCCTGATTTGGATCCTCTTCTAGCGAACAATCCTTTCTTCAATTATGGTGAAAAGTGGGTGACTGGAAGAAAACGATTGACTTATGCGTTTTCCAGCATGCGATTGAAAGTCTTGCTCGTGACCGTCAAGCTAGTATGTGAGAAGTTTGAGAGCTATTTGGATAGAAGAATAAATAAAACTGGAAAAATAGAGTTAGAGTTAAAGGACTTGTTCTCTAGATTTACCGCACAGGTGGTATCTAGTGCCGGTTTTGGCGTGGACGGAATGTGCTTCGATGAGACAAAAGAGAAGGAGTCTTTTTACGCGATAGGCAAATCCTTCCTTGAACCAAATATGTGGAACAACATGATTTTAACTATTGTATTCTTTATGCCATCGTTAGCAAAATATTTACGTGCGAGATTCCTACCTAAGAAAATCGATCAATTCTTTAGATCAATAATTAAGGAAGTAATGGAGCAAAGGCGGAAAGATGCAACACCTAGAAACGATTTTCTTCAGTTGATGGTCGATTTGGAACGAACGGAGGGTGATACGTTTGACCTGGAGATACTCACGTCTCATGCAGTGTCATTTTTTGTAGACGGCTACGAGACTTCCAGTATTGTTTTAAGCTTTATTGGCCACAATTTGGCTGCTCATCCGGAAGTACAGAAAAAATTACGCGAAGAAGTAGTCTCCGTTCTTAACAAGCATAATGGTGAAATTACTTACGAAGCTTTAAAAGAAATGACGTACATGGATCAGGTATTCAGCGAATCGCAGAGGGTGGTACCAACACTGGGATTTTTACACAAGGTATGCACAGAGGAAATTGAGTTGAAAGGATCCGATGGAATCACTTACCGCTGTCCGCGTGGAATGGAGATTATGATACCCGTCAGCGGTCTGCAGGCAGATTCTCGATATTGGGAGAATCCTGAAACATTCGATCCTGAAAGATTTAGCCCGGAAGGAAAGCAAAGTCTCGAGAAATACGCCTTCCTTCCTTTCGGCGAAGGACCACGAATGTGCGTGGGAATGAGAATGGCCCAGTTGCAGATAAAAGCATGTCTGGCTACGCTTCTAAGAAAGTACAGTTTGGAGGTTTCTCCGAAAATGAAATTACCATTGAAGATGGTTCCTTCGTCCTTTCTTGCTGCTGCGGAGGGCGGCCTTTGGACCATTATCCGACCCATTTAATCACGAAATTAATTTTTACATTCTTTCAATCAATTTTGCTTCGCTTTAAGTTTTTCTCTTAAAAATATTTTTGTAATGTTAATTTCGGTGAAAAAAAACATTGAATAATATTTTTCGTAATGCTTCGACATGAATTACATTTAAAAGGCAACAAATATTAAAATATTTTATTAAATTTACTAAATATTTTAATTGTTTGTTCTTTTAGAGTGTAGATAAGAATTAATTTCTGTTATAAATATAATTTTGGTTCATATCTATTATATTATAAATAAATTGATGTGTTTTAAATAATTTTTTTCACTTGTCCAAATAAAATTGATCGTAAAAAGAGAGATAATGTTCTGAGAGATAATTTTATAATAAAATGCTATCACGTTGACATTACATGTATTGCGCGCAATTCCGAGATGGAAGTTATCAATCACGAGTTGATAACAAGCTGTTAAACGGCTATTATTTTATTATAAGATGACAGTGCACATTTATTAAAAGACTTTTTACGTATGGAAGTCAATAATGTGCACAGAGTATTTTAAAGAAAAACACAAAAAATAGTTATTTTGTAATATATAATAATTCCAATGTTCGTACAGAGATAAGGAAAACCACATTGCTTGTTTTACATACGGAGTTTATTTGTCAAACATATATGTATTATGTGCGTATATCGTACAGTAGCAGTTTAGCATATTTTTTCGCACGAGAATTTATATAATCTTATCTGTTATTACAACTAAGTTCTCATTACGTTATTTTATGACGAAAGTACATTAAAATATACGTACATTAAAGTTTATTAAAGGCACTGTACGGTGAAACCAAAACATAATTAATCTTGCGGACAATAATTGTTACACGATTGACAACTTTAATTAATAATTCGGAATATAATCTTTTTTTTTCTTTTTTTTTGTCACAGCTTAAACTTATTACATAACAGACGTATTGTTTATCATATATCATATCGTATTTGAAGTCTTAAATCTTTATCATTCTTAAATTGACGATTGATTTGTATTTCGCCGATAAAAATCTAGACTTTTAATCTTAATTCGATGATGGAGAGATAAGGAAAGAACGGAAAAGAGAGAAAGATCGAATTATGCTTGCTTTTGGTGCCAATTTAACAGTAACATAACAGCTTCTACGACAAAACCTTTAAAGAACAAAATTGGGGAACACGGGCGTAGCAGGCAACTTGATGCGCGGATTTTTTTAGAGGTAACAACGGTAACTTAACAACAATGCAATTTTGCATATAACAATAACCAAGGATACATAACAAGGATCAGATAACAATAACGATTATACGTGCGTTTGCGGTGGATTTGTGGCTGGCCAAGTGTTTCTGACGATTTAAATGTTTGTCATAGAATTTAGCTGCAAGAAAGTTAATTGACAACGAAATTTATCAAGGCAAATGAAATACAGTATTTTCATCTAACATCTGTAATATACCGGATAATTGTTGTCCGCTTTTATTTAAAACGGGGGGTTTCTTTTTTTCCTTTTGTTTTCTTTTTTTTTTTTTTCGTGCATTACAAATTATTTTCAATCAAGAAAGATACATTTTTTAACGAGCTTTACATGCGAAATTTGAACCTTTTATTTTTAATTCAGATTTATATCTATTTTTTCTTTTTTCTTTTTTTTCTTTTTTTTTTTTTGGAACATACTTTTTACCGTGCTTGCGAGAACCGTATTTACAACATCGAGCAAAAACGTAGAAATAAATTTTTATATATGCCGGGAAAGAAACATAAGCGTAAACATTATTAATTGCCCAATTGGAATCGATTTGATTGAACGCCCTGCCGTCGCATTGCCAACAATAATAAATCTGAAAATGTAATGGTCTCGTAATAAAATCTAAATAGCAAATATTAATAAAGATAATCATATTAGGGATCAAACAAAGGGATGGGGTAAACAAAAAACGGTATCAATAACGAGCGAGATAAATGTCTGTAAGTAACGATTATACAATAATATGTTTAGGGCAGACAAACTAATAACTTTAACTGACCAAAATTCAACTTAAAACACGTTTTAACTTTGCTAGGAATTTTTAACAACAATGATAACGGCGAGATAATGATTTTTTTTTCAATTTTTTTTTTTTTTTTATGGACTTGGAATGTACGGGGATTAAAAATTGACACGTACTTTTACATTCACATTCTGTGAATCTATTTTTTTTAAATAATCTAAGCAATATCGTAATAATTTTTTTTTATCACTGGAATATCCTGATGGCAGTGGAAAGTAAGTTTTTATGTTTTAACTTTGATAAAAGAATTGTGATAGCTTCTAACTATTTTTAGAATTAAACTATTAATAAAAAAATACCATAAGTACAGGAAAAATGTAATGACATGATAAACTTTACGATAAAATTAATATTCATTCAAAATTCGTTAGTAGCCAGTAAATGAAAGGAGCGAAAGAGAAGATTAAGTAGTTTTAAAATCCGTACAGGAGATTTTTGAATATGTAGTGTAGGACATGGGGTTTATGTGGATGCATGACGATGATTCACAACACGAACAAAGTATTAACAGTACAAATTAACAAAGGATTAACAGTGTTAAACATAACTTTCGGGAAAAAAAAATGAGAACATGTGCAATCTCGGTAATGGAAAACATGCGATAAAGTAACAGGGTTAAACAGGCATTAAAGGATAATGGAACGTAACATATCGGATAACTTATTAACAGAAATAACGTGCCAAACAGAAATTCAACGTGAACAACGGGATATCATGGGGTGAGGGGGAGACGAAAATTACGTCGGGCGACGAAAAAACGTAAAATTCGACACAAACGTAAACAATAGAAACAATAATTAAAATTCAGAGAAGCAACATATAAGGAGCATTCAAAAGCAGCATAATACGTTTGTGTGAGGTGTTTGAACAATTCTCTTTCGTTAAATTAAATTAAAAAAAAAAAAAAACACGTCTCCTTCTTTTACGAAATGTACCTTGAACGCTTACGTTCGGATCGTATTATTCCGGACAGAATTTACCATTCAATCGTTACCACAGGCAAAGTACAAATCATATCCATGCCGTAAATTCGTTTCACTGAAAAACCGACACTGAGCTCGTCGACAGTCCAGTTCAGTGATCTTTCATCTGGGTAATTAACATAAACAATTTTGTTTCTGCAAAAAGTTGGTATATGCGTTTACCCTAGACCTTAAAACTAGATCGTAAAAAATTAATTCGGTATAGTAGCGATACACGTATAAAGAAAATCGTTAAAGTTAAACCGAGTTGGCTCATTTGTTGAATATATATTAATATGACTGTTCTTAAGACTAAGAAAAGTTCTGCTTATGGTTATTTTTGAATAAATATTCACGGATTAACATACTGATCGATCTAAACTAATCAATTAGTCCTGTCGCAAAAATTAAGATTTTTTTTAAGTAATCTATGAGATGAAGCTGATCAATTGTAAATTGGTGTATGATTTCGAACTTTCGAGCGAATGATGTAAAACTTGACGGTGGATAACGTTAACGCAAAAATAAAAAAAAAATTTACATTATAATTGATTTTTTTAGAAAAATATTCTCTGTTAATTTGAGTATTTAATATTACCTTGCAGTATTGAAATATTATTAACTTACAGTTGATAAACGGCATCTCACAACGCCAAGTACAGCGTTCACGACTCGTTCTTATTACTATTCACAGGGGTATCATCCATTTGTGTCTGGCACGATTAAGCGTGCCAGTAACGACATTAAAAGTTAAACCTAATCGCAAAACACTTACGATACGATTACATATAAATTTTATGCGTACGTATTAAGTAATTTAACGTATTAAGTAACGTTCTACATCGCGTGTATGTCGACAACGAAATGGGTTAATGAACGAATTTAACGAGCATATATTTTTTTTTCTTTTTTTTACGTATCTTGCGTCTATAAATGGATGAGCCGGATAATTCGAAAGTGCGAAGTAACTGAAACACGCAGATCTTGAAAGAAACTCTGTTGGTCTCGCAAAACGGCGTTATGTGGTACGCAATGCCTACGACGATTTTGCGAAACAAACATTTCTTTTTACATTCTTTTAATATCTGCGTATAGCAGTCGGAGTTCTTGAATTCAAATAACAAGTACACGTGTTTATGCCTATCTCATCTTTAGATTAAAATTACTTTTGTATTCAGTCGTATAAAATTATATTTTTAGACGTGTCGGTTTGTAGGATGCATTATTTTGCGTAGAACGTATCACGCTTTATATTAATGCTAATTAACTCTTTTCCTTTTATCTTTATTTTTTTTTTTTTTTGGGTTTTTATGTTCTTTTTATGGATAAAAAATAAAATAAAAAAAAAAAACAAATAAAGTAAAAGAAACTAAAACTGAAAACAGGCTAAATAACTGATCAATTTGTGAAATCGTCGAGGTAGAAAAAAATATGTTGAATTTTACAAAACTAGAAAACAAAATACGTAATATGGAATAGTGAAACATGAAATGGAGTTCACAAAGCGCAGTAATAAAAATTTTTAATTACGACATATCAGATTTTTCATTTGGATGAGTAAAAGTTCATCATTTTTACAACAATCGGACAGCTTATGCCAAGTGTATCAAGTCGTTATTGACGATTAATGGCACAATAAATAGTTTTGGTGATTTTAACACGGTTTCTATACGTTTTTCACAGACATTGAGATCGATGTTCCTAGTCGTAAAAATGACAAAACTTTCCACTTCATTTCTTTTATAATAATTCAAGTTCTGTTATAATTAAATTTATTGTAACTATTGAAATACGTGATCCTTTGTGCCAACATAAAATTAATGAAACATATTATACTTATGTATTTCAAAGCGCTTTATGCTTTAGTGTTAACGACGATTTCACAAAATAAAATTAATCGAACGAAATAAAAGTAACGGATAAAAAAATTAAAAAAAAAAAATTAAAAAAATAAAAACTGAAAATAAATAAACTAAACCTACGTGAATTTTATAAATAACTAAGTAAGTGCCCGAAATACAGAACTGACGGTCGATTTCTACGATATCGTACAAATGATTTTCGCTTCCCGGTAATACTTACGCCCGATCGATATCGTTAATGACTTAAATACAATCTAAGGTAAAGTTATACAATTAGAACAAGGGATAGTACCTTTATTAATGGTCCCACGACGTCCCGCGTTGTCTGACTCAAATGACTGTGTCTCATGTTGTTCCTCTGTGATTTGGTGCTCGCGTTTTCCCATGTATGTCCAAGAGTGGTCGTCCGAGGGTAAGTCCTCCGATGAATTTCCACGAAACACAATTAATCCTTTGTTGCTTCTTGATTTCTTAATTGCAGAACACTTCTTGCTTGACAGGAAAAATAAAAAAAGTCGTCGATTAGATAAGATCTTTACTGAGATTGGCTTGTCGAGGATTCTTGCACAGTCGGAAAAGTTCGCGATTTTTTTTATCTGCGATTTTTTTTTTATTTGCATCGAGCCAGGGTGCTTTTCGATGAGAATTTAATTCTTGATCCAGATACGAGTCTTTGATGCGACTCGCATCGAATTTGTTGCCCCGAGTGCAGAGTTTGGCGTTCGAGAGTTCGTTCCGAGTAAATAGTCGTCGCCGTTCGCATTTTCTGGCGGTGTTTTTGCGGTAGTTTTGCATCCCTCAAAAGTGGCTTTTGAACGTAATTCGGGATGAGATATATAATCAATTTACGCCGCTACAGAGCCGCGTGCAGAAGTTTTTATTTTTTGTAGTAGCTTTTTGACACAGTAAAAGTTCGCAAGGTTCGCTGGCAATTTCTATTTTTCAGAGTATCCTTAGATTGGACCAAAAAGGACTTCGCGTGTACTGTTTTGCGTAGCGTCATTCGCAAATAAACATCATAAATTCGATCGACTGTGATAATCCAATTGCCTTTAAGACTCGATATATAAATTGATTCGACTAATGACTTTGATTTGATTTAGGGGGAATGACATCTGCTCTGAATATTAGTATTTTCGCCCACTTCCCTGGATTTTGCTTGTAAAATTTGCGCGTGTCGCTTTTGAGATCTGTTTTTGAGCGCTGCTGCTTGCTCTCTGCTAATCATTGGTCGTTCGAGAAGTTACAGGTCTGGGGGTGTTTGACGGTACGTTAACTCGTCGATCCGAAATAACTTTACGAATTTCGATCGAGAGCCTCGATTAATCTTCGCCAGGTTTGAAATTTCTGGAAGTTCGTTTTCTTCGGGGCGATTTATAATCCGTTCAGCGCCGTTTCGGCTGCGCGGATGTAATTTACGTCGTGATTACCGATTTTTTGCGATTTGGCGCTTTTGATCTGCTCTGAAGCCTCAATTTGCATGCCGTCGAATAACATGCGCGTTGGTTGTCTCCTGTTTGAACCGTGAAAATGGTCAAAATAGTCTTGCAGAATTGCTTTACCTAAAACCGCTAGACAGCTTCAAATAATCGTCGATAAGTCGTGAACGTGAGCTTGGAATCACGTTGCATCTCTTTGGTAAATGTCGCAGCGCGTAAAGAACGTAAGGGAAGTGTAACGAGAAACGTGCTTTTTCTTTCTCTCGCGGTGCGATCCGCGGAATGCCTGTAAACTGATCTTTGGATACAGAAAAAAAATATAAGAAAGGCCGCGCGTCCTGCTGCGGCCGTTTAGCGATGCTCTGCGAAATCATAAAATCCCGAAAGTGCGAGACTTGCACTTGTGTGGCGGCGTGTAGACCGAAGGGTTGTGCCTGGTTGAGGTTGGAGGAACGATTCCGTCCATGCCGTGAACCTTTCATGAAGAGAGACGTTTTGTCCTTTCCAATCCAATTTTGAAGCGAGGTGGTCCAGACTCTCGCAAATTTTTTTTTCGCGCTGCGAAAACAACGCGGCTTACTTGCTAATACTTGCGCGTGCGTGCTGTGCGTGTTTGATTGTGTATAATTGCCTTTGTTTTCTTCCGAGGTAAATTGCATTGGCCTTTTAGGTGAGTCGCGTGATGCACGCGCTGTTGACATCCATAATTTTTGCAATGATTTCGGTGAATTTCCATCGATAGGGTTACTATCATTAATATTAGTATTGTTGGCTGGGAGGATAAAAGTAACGTCGGCGTTTTCTTTTTTTTTTTTTTTTTTTTTTTTTTTTTTTGAAGTAATAATAATAGTGATAGTAAGTGTGTAACGTTTCCCGGGTTTGGTTTTTTTTTTTCGACGATGCTTCCAAGTGTTGCGTTGCAGAAGGTTTGAGGAAATTTCGCTGGATAGCTTTTGCTCTTCGGTCCGGCGAGGAACGACAGGTGCAGCCGTCGCCAGTCAGGAGATTTCCGAGTTCTGATAGTGCCCCCGTTGGTGATCGAGTATGTGGTGATTAAGCCGTCCGGAGTAGACTTTGTTCAAACAAAAGGTGGTTGATTCAACGAAGAAAAATAAAAAAAAACATTAAAAAATGTCCATTGTTGCTTTGGTCTTGAAATCGGAAGGTCCGTTCGATACCAGAATTCGCAGAGCTTTGTTACACGCCTCGAGGATATCTCGTTCGAAGGCGCTTTCGAGTGTGCAAGATAAATCATTAGTATCCTCAGGCTCGCCGGGTAGACACGTGAAAGCCTGTTTTCCCCTCTTGTGCGAAAGTGTGTGAATGCGATAACTTCAACTAATGATGCGCGATAATTATGATGAATCCAACTAATCCCGTAGTTATAATCAATATAATAGACTGCCTGGTAAAAATTGAAGAATAGTTGCGACCGCCGTTCTTGGTCCCCGACGATCCCTCGCGATCGTCGAGGGAACGCGATCGCGCCGGATACATTCCTTTATCCATTTTCAGTACTCGTTTTTGCTCCTCGCCGGACAGCCGACTTCCGCCTGACGCCGGTATCCGGCTGCACCCGCTGATTTTGGCCCTCCCGCGCCGTTCCGTCGACTGGTTGATGCCGGGATTGCCCTTGATTGCTGCCTCGTTTTCCCGGGCCGTCCGAGTGGTGAGACCTGGAAGGGTGTGAGCGTTAGCTACGAAAAAAAACATAAAAACACACAAGGGCCGGTTGTTCACGTTTTTGCGCGTTGAAGCTCTAAGTCTACCCGATATCTACCAAATGCTCTTTAGTGACGCTAAACAAAGTGAGTCCTTTGAGATTTCAAGATAGTATTAGTGGCTCGAAAAGTGTGCGTGCGGTTGTTCGCCAAGCGTCGTCTTTGAACTTGCGAAGAAGTCGGATGCCGGGAACACTTTTTGTCCGTTTAATTAACAGTTGTTTTAACAGAACTCGCGAGCACCTTGAACGTCTCTTGTCTCCGGACGAGTTTCCGTGGGCGAAGAATTTTCTATCGGTACAGGCGTATTCTTCACAAAGCTGCAAAGTCAATGCAACACTTTAGACTAGCATCCGTTCGTTTTTGTTTCACGTTGGTTTTAGCATTTTGATTAAAAAACATTTTACGACGCTCGGCTTTGCGGTGAATTTACATTGCGTTCGGAAAATTTAGCTGTGCTGAAGTAAGATATTGATGTAAAAAATTTACAATTATGCGGCTGTGATGTGGTGGTCGGAAGGTCCTTTCTTTGAAATTTGAAATCAACATTTGGTGGATATCTGGCGAATTATTTTTCGACATGCTCAATTTTTCTATATCATAATATTTCGTTTAATGTCAGTCTCTTCGTAATTAGTGGTAAATCATTTTTGTATCTTGGTTTCAGACGTGAAATTTTGAATTCTACGTTTAAATTTACGTTTCTTGAAACTGCGGACAATCTTTCGAGATTTTGTATTCTATTAATTGAATTAGTAATTTTTTTTTTTTTTTACAGTGTTTTGCGAAGTGGGCCTTGAAATTCTATTTATTGTAAGTTCGTGTACTTGATTTCACAGACAATTCGTCATTCTAATAGATACGATTATTTTAAAGATTGCAGAAACACTTTTAAATCTTAAACGCAGTTTTATTTCAGCCGTCGTAAACATAAATGTGCGTCTCGATTATTTTCAGAGAAATCTTATTTTTATCTTTGGCGTATGCGAAGGAACTTTTTCGTCAATATTTCGTTCGTAAGACTTGTTTGAATTCTTTTGAGAGTTTCGCATATAATAAATAGCCAGGATGAGCAGATTTAAGGATCACGATATATCCGCGACGTTATCGATGAGTCCGAGAGATATCTCTGAAGAATTTGTCGTCCAAGCTTGTCCGTTCTTATTAGCTACATTTCTTTACTCTTCTTGCGTTGAAGACAAACGAATGGTGTAGAAAAACTCGATATCAATTATATCTTTCTGCAAAGATTTGGAGGTTGAGAAGAATATCTTGCAATAACGTAATTCCAAATAAATGAATAGATCGCGTCGATGAATCAAGATCGAAGTAATTTTGGAAAAAAAAATCCTGCAAGCGCCAGATTCAGGTTTTTTCTTTATTTTTTTCTGTTTTTTTTTTCTTTTAGAAACGGTATAAGATATTGTAAAACACAAGCTGTTAATTTTAATTTTAATTTTTTTACGATTGTATAGATGTATTTTGCAAAAGGTGTTTTGGACGCTCGTGTCATAGTAGAAATCTCAAAGTTTTTATTTGAATTTTCTTCAATATCCGTGGCACTTATACCGCTTACCACGATTAAACAAATACCATGATAAAAACGCACTATTGCGAGCAGCTGGTAGCAACCTACGATCTCGAATGTTGAAAACGCGTGGCTTTTTGCTAGTGATCCGTCGACAATATGTCAATTATACTCGCGCTCCGGAGGGAGGAACGGAGGATGGATGAGGAAAAGGACACGAGCACGGAAAGTGTAGCTGAGAGGAACAGAGCGAAGTGAGAATCAAAGACCGCAATGGTTCCCTGTAAGTACAACCGGAACAACCGGCCCCGGAAAAGACCGGAGTGCACAAAAAGAGGGCGAAGCGTGAATCGTGGAAGAGAAGCGTGGCCGCAAGAGAAAAAGACAAAGAGGTCGTGCTGTTGTACTGCTGATGCGAGATGCTGGACCGTGGGACTCGTAGGCATTATGAGTTAGTTAGTCCCTTTTACGAGGTTCTCTCTCTTCCCTGGGAACGCGCGTAAATCACGAAACGCGAAGGGGGAACACGGGAGCGAGGTGACGAAAATACCTTTGTACGGATATAGGAGGGCTGGGCACATGAAGCGTACGAGGGACTCTCAAAGCGGAACTTTCCTTCTTTTTCTTTTTTTCTTTCTTTTTTGTGGCTCGTTAGATTCTTGAAGACCATGCGACAATGCCGTGGCTCTTTGTTACGCGAGTTCGGCCTGCTTCGCGTTTTGATGTCCGGAATCTTTTCTTTTGCTAACGATCGCGTGGTGTTTCATTGATATTTGGCGTTGATTTAGACCGTTAGAGTCTTGACAGATTTCTACGACTGATCTTTGTCGATATGTTACGTAGGATATCGTTTTGAGCGTTGGACTACAGCTCGGTATTATTATACTACTGCGATGGTTGATTTAACGCATTATTCGGGCTTGCGTGAAACTGATGTAATGAAATAATCAAATATTCCATCCCTTTGGTCTAAAATGTTTCTTCGATATATAGATCACTATTTCCATTAATTCTAACACGTCTTTCTTTATAACTCGCTGTCGAAATTTTGCAACTTTACGACTGAAGGAAACTTGGTATGGTCAACGATTTGTTTCTCGAAATTATTTTTACGATATTGGTTGCGATAACTAAACAAGTCAATTTTTATATCTCTCTTTTTTTCTTTTTTGGAAACAAAACAGATTTATTTAGCAATTTTCTGACTTTTTCGGAAAGTATTACGAAAATCCAAAGATATTTTGTACTCGTCTGAAGTGATCTAAAATAATTTTTAGTCATAATATCGGAGTCAGAAATTCTGATTTGAATGCTATCGAAACAGTTTTAATAAAACAGAGAGAATCTTTTCTAGCACAATGTTAAAAGCGACATTCAATCATCTGTTTGGTTATATTGTTGCACTTATTATAATTTCGTCGTGCTTCAAAAAATATGTTCTTTAGTTCGATTTTAAATTTAACATTCACTTTAAATCGAAAATATTCTTCAGTCTTTGTCTTTTCTGGTTTTTTTGAAGTTTTTTATATATATATATATTTTTTTTTTAAATGGCAAGTTAATTTTTAAGATATTTGAAAATTTGAAAGGACGTTTCAAAATCCAATTATGAGCCAAAATATAATTACTATTATTTCGTTTATGAATTTACCGTCGTTGTTCTATTGCAAGGCTACATTTCAAATATATTATTTTATTATTTTTTATACGCGATCTGAATTTTATTCAATGGAGTTTCAATATAAATTAATACAGTACAATGAGGACTAGTCAAGATACAGGAGAAATACTGATGATGAAACAAGTTCAAATGATTTATCCAACAATCAATCTATAAAAATACCTCAATTCTATTTGAAGAAACCAATTTCCGTATGCGCGTTTGTCTCATAATGTAACTGATTTCAGAAAAGTATCGTAACACGAAAATTTAGACTGTAACGTAAAACATTGCTCTCGCGTGGTGGCCGGGAGTCTCGTTATTAAAAGACGGTGGATTTTCAAAATTAGAAAATCATTATTTTTCGTTTTATCATTTATAGACAAATCTATATATATGCTTTTTTTTATCGTATATTCTCGTTGGTTGTAAGTAAATCCAGTTAGATACGGGGATGAAACCAAGTAGCACTATATGCGGCACTATGTCCGCGTGAGTGAATTTTTCGGTGTGATCTATAAACCCCTTTGAATATGGAAATGCATTTGGGAGGTCAATTCCTGTTTGTCGATGTATTCAGTGACCGAATCAATGCAGTATTTCTACGGATGTAGGCTGATACCATCGACATGCTTTTTGCTTCCGGTGTAAATTTATGGGGAACAAAAAACCGATTACTTTCACACACTGGCTCGAATATGTGAACAGGTGAAATGAGTGTCTGAACGATTTCTTTTGCATTCTCGATAATATTAAATTTTTTATTTTATTTTTGTGGCAAATTAATATTTTGTTTATTACATGGCTGATTTTGTGGGTCTTGCATATTTCGTTTAGAATAAAAAATTCTTGCAAAGTCAGAAATTATCAGGAATTATTATTCTTTTTTTTTTTTTTTTTTTTTTTTTGATAATGCTGCTAAAATAGGATCTATTGAATTTTGTATAATTCCACATTATTTTTGCTGAATCTGCCGTTTCAAAACAACGTGACGTGAAATATCTTAAAACTTATTATGTTATTGAGCTAAATACAAGTAACAGATTCCGGTTTTTGTAATTTTTATTGCCAAAATTTTGCTCCACCTTTTTATTGTCTTATTGCTTGTGATATAAAATTGCATAGATATTATTATTGCTTTACTCGTCAAATCAAAATATTCGCTGAATGCAGTAACAAACGATTACATTTTTGCGATAAAGAATTTTACTTAATTATCGTCAAACAAATCTTATTAAAAATACTTTGTTCGGTTTTTTTTATCTTATTCACTTTTCTTTTCAAATTACAGCAGCAAATTTAAAAGTATAAATTTTATTTTAACTTTTGTTGATCCATTATTTTACTATTTTCTTGTCCAAATGGTACGACTTTTTAATTCGTGATAAAAATCTTGTTTCGTATGTTTCATGCATTTTAAATATCCTTTTGAATTTATTTTATTCTGCAAGAAGGCTTGTTTGTATTTCGAACAGTGCTTTTGAAATGATTGAAAACTGTTAATTTAGTGTTAGTTTTGTTCCAATGTACAATATCGATTTAAAGATTGATCAAATGGATTATATAAGCATGTTGTCGATATCAGCAGAGATATTCATAAATATTCGTTTAAAAATTACAAGATACTTGTTTCATTTAAATATCACTGCATTGATTCATTACAAACTTCTAGTAGCAACAAATTTGAAAAGAACATTTTTTTAATTAAATTTTACATTCGTTATAGAACTGTTGCGAGTGTAATATTCTTACAGCAGAAACAATTGTTTTTTTTTTCTTTTTCCAAATTCGGCAATTATGATAAATGTTCTTAACTTGAAGCTGAACGGCAATTTTAACGAGACAATGAATTGATAAAAAAGGGAAAAAAAAAGTTTCCAAGTGAATTACGCCAGAATGGTTGATGTCATTTTTCATTGTGTTGCGTTCGAAATTAATATCAAGGGAACAAATTTCACCTGCTTGAGTCTGCACATTTTTTTTTTTTTGAAACCTAATCCCGCTATTACGTTACGAAGTTACATGACAAAAATTTCGATAAACGACACTTTCCACTTTATGTAAGAGTTCTTACGTTGTCTCGGTGTTGTTTAACGCATAAAGGACATGACAATTTTTCGTTTGCGGGCCGTAAAGTATGCTCGACGGAAATACTAAAGTGTCTACGCATGCAGGTTTATTGCAGGTTTGTTTAAGCAGGTGGGAAAAACACAAAATTAATAGATCAAAGATTGAGTTGGTACAGAAACAGCAGCTCAAAACTGAGAATTTAACGCGCACACATGTGACGTGTTCATTAATCATGCATTTAATTGCACAAACTAATTACACTGATGGATCTGTACATCTAATTGTTGATCTACGAACGACTGCGCGACTACGAGCGCACGAGGGACACTCGTGGACGTGCGCGATGAACAGCAACTGAAAACGTTTTGAAAATCAGTATAGGAGAAGCTGAGAAGTGCGTGGTATCACTACTCATCATCTCGTAAACGAGGACTATCCAAATGATTTTAGTATCTCGACGGGTTGCAAGCCGTACTCGAGCGATACTGAAAAATTTGGATCGATTATGCCGCGCTGACCAATTTAGTTATCCGTACGAAGATTTTGCGAAACAATTAACTCGTATGGAACCGTTCGCGCGCGTATCGGCCATGTAATACAATCATTAACCACGAACGCGGTGCTGTGAGTAGTGATAACGCCGTAAGCAGTTTGAAGAGAGCGCCTGTTTTTAGACGAGTACAAATTTCGTAGGATCGCCATTGCACACAGAGCAAAATTTCAGACGTGAAAGAGATATGAAACAAAAGCGGACAGGACTTTCGAACACAGCGGCGAAAGAACGGGGGGTAGGACACGAGCAAATTTCAAGTCACATTTTTTTTCTTTTTTTTGGGGGAAGGGATATTAGTGCCTGGATAGAGTAGGTCCGAATGATCATTACGCGCGCAACTCGGAATTTTGATCGTAGATTCACGCTATTCTGTCTCGCGAATTATCCCAAGACGCCTCCGTCGCGATTGAATTCACATTTAAAGTCTCTCGGTATGTCGTGGCAGTTAAGTTTGTTTTTTTTCTTTTTTTCTCGTTTTCAGCAATTTGGCCGTTTTCCACCTGCCCGAAAATTTTCACCGGTATTAAGTACCATCCGATAAAATCAGAACACCGTTTACGAAACAAAAATCTACCGCGTTTCTCTCTCTTTCTCTGTTTCTGTGATATTGTTCGTAAATTCAAACATGCAACAATTAATCGTGCAGTTAGTTAAACAAAGCATGCTCTTTGAAATTTAGTTTGACTAAAATTCACTTCGAATTTTTTAGATATTCCTAAATTTCCAGGTGTTCTCATTTCCCGATGAATCGTACTGTACAATCGACTACCTCATTCGCGAGGAAGGTGAACACGTTTGAGAGACTTTCACAATTTCACTCGGAGAATATCGGTATGTTCGTCTGTTTAAAAAAAATATGACGATAAGTGTAAATCCGTATCTCGTATAGTAACAAACAATCGTCTACAAATGTACTTCTTTTCGGAACGAACGTTAGTAGATGCGAATGCATTTTGGCTTTTTTTACCGAAGCACGAATCCCGCCCAGTTATTTTTTTTTTTTCTTTTTCTTTCGCGTGCGATAGTCGATTGGCGATTTGCGGAAGTGTGCAAAATTTTCCGGCTTCACGAGGCAGAACGTCGAAGATCCGCGGGGCCGAAAACCAGATTTAGACGACTTTTAGCGTAGTCTATCGAAGCACCAAGATCACGTGCTAGCCAGGACAAAAACCCGAAACTATACTCACCATTGTGGGTGGTAGATGCTCCGATTGAATCTGCGACAGAAAAATGATGACGATCGCCGATTAGATGACTGCAGCTTACTTCCTCTTCCTCTCCCCCGTCCTTTTCACCGGGATCTCCCTCGACCGTGACCAGGGTTGGCCGATCGGCCGAAGAAGAGGGCCTCCTCTCTTCACCGTTGACCGTAACTTTCTGAGGTCATTGCAGGCCGTCCAGGCCCTTATATACTCGACAGACCCTTCCTTCGTTGCACGTGGTGGTTGATGGGGGCCCTTCAAGGGAGGCTCCTGGGAAAACGGTTCGGCGCAACGTTTCTTTTCAGCCATCCTTCCCACTCTCTTTCTCTCGCAGGGGAAAAGAGATTGTGCACCGGAGACGGGAAGGTCCTCGCTCCCGAACACGTTTGCTCCTTACCTGTTTCTGTACGCAACGTTTTCTCTCCCGATCACCTCCGCCGAGGGATGCTAGCCCACCCTCTTCCCCCCTTGAAAAATCTCGAAGGGGGCGAACGGCCCAGGTGCCAGACGGAAAGATAAACTCTGGAACTTTCTGCCAAATTTTCCGCCAAACAGGACTTCTTCGTGACGGTAGATCCGAAACGCAGCGCGTGAAAAGCACCTCCAGGTGGAGATGCACGAAAGTGAGATTTATTTCGCTCACGTTCGCCTCGTTAGAATTAAGATTTAGGGCGCAGATAAAATTTTCTTTGTCGAGCGACGTCGAAGTGCTCGACGTTTAAATCACTTCTCTGTACATTTACAGTGTACATAAAAGTAAAGGATTAATTTAGTCAATTATTTGTAAAACAATATATAAGAAATAATATTTTTTACCATTAAATAACATATTAAATTATATTATAAAGTAAATATAATTAGAACAATTCCAATTATTGCATATCAGCAATTTTAAAGCTCTAATCCAAATCGCTGCGTTAGATTCTCTAAAATTTTTATTTTATCAGCTTGATTTACATATATCTAGTAATTTCCAACAATATTACGAGTATCAAGCGAAATATAAATATATATATATTTTTTTTTCCATTTAAAAAGATGCAGCTTCCGGCGCGACTGTTAAACTCTTTAACCGTTACGCATCCCCTTCGCGATCACGTAAGAGTTACCGGTTTACCGTTCGTATGTCACGGCAGCTAAATCGATTTCCTCTTTTGCATATCTCAACGATTTCTTCAACCCTTTAATAATAGTCGCAAATCCAGTTATATGAGTTTTATCCGCGCGTTGACCGTTTCTCGTAGACCGTTTTCTTTCTCTCATCACCCTTCTCGAACTTTTCACCAAGGGCCAGAGCGAACGCACGTATGACTTGTACATACAATGCATACAAAAAGAGAGAAAAAGTCTCTTTGAACCGCTTGCGAAATTATTTTATTAAACTTTCCCACATGCAAGTATTATTAAAGCCGTCCAAGCGAACAGACGTGCTACTGATTAATAAAAAAAAAAATTAAAAAGATATTCCAGCTGTTCGCTAAATAAATCTTTCCTATCATGCATTTATTCTTATCAGTCTATTTAATCAAGTGTTAATTAATACGTCGTTTTTTTTTCTCTTCCTGATAATTGATTCTAGTTTACGTTGTATAATTATTTTATGTGCTACCATGTCGTTTTAATTTTTTTTTTTCTAATTTGTAGTAAAATATATTTATATATATAAGATTGTAATTTATTTTATACTATAAATGTACCATTTTTCACAATTATTATATGTAATTTACAGAAATCTAAATCTGGCTGTTTTGGGAAGACCAAGCTGAGCTCCGAGACAATCATTCTCCCGCCTGGGTTGATTTTTGACAATATCGACACGCGCCGCCCGCAGAACGCGATATGCTCTCGATGGGAATTTATTCGTCAACTATTCATGCAAGATAGACGTGAATCATTCGGTAAGTACAGTTAAATGAATTCTAGTCGACGCGCAGCGTTAACTATGCGGGTATCCCTGGGGGAGATTACCGGGGTAGATAATTAGTTAATGACTCCCGCAACTCTGATCTTTTCCCGCGTGTTTGTCATGCTAGCACGATGATTAATTAAAATTTTTCGTGCTACACAAATTTTGCCACAAATGGTACATCAGTATAATAACATCCGTCAGTCCTCTATATATCTGAAAGTATTTGAGAAAAAGAAGTGGAACCTTCAGACTTTTAAATAAATAATTATTGTAAAAAAAAATCCTGCATCGGCCTTACTACTTTTAATTTAATAATAATAATTAAAAGAAAATAGATATAAAATAAAAAATAAATTGCGTTTAGAAATTAATAAACTTTATTTATTTTTTTATTTTTTTTCGGGAGTTTACAAATCTTGCGATTTTAAATCGAACAATTTTTTTTACTTGCTGATATTCTACTTGTTGGTTCACTTTAATGTAATTTGATTTCTACGCTTGTCACGATTCACGATTAGCGTAATACCGCAATTGCTCGTTATTTCCGATAAAGCAGATGGCCGGAAATACAGTCCAGTTTCTCGATGCGGCACGGGTAGTTATTTATGCAACACTTAGCGCGCGATCAGAAGGGTGGCCCTGGCGATTTCGGGGTGGGAAACGGTGCTTCGGCATTTTTTACATCCCCCTGCATTCTCACGCGAACGCCGATACAAATGTAAAGCTACCTGTGCAAGAGTATCGTTTTTCAGACAGGTACGCGTGTGTATGATTCGCTTATTTTCGTAGATTTTATCGTGACATTATAATAAACGGTATAACGATTTTGATTTAGGTATAAAGATATTGCTTTATTTATTAAGTTAAATTGCAGATTAATTTATTAAGCATATATATTTATTACTTATTACAATTATATAAAAAATAAATAATAAATTCCGAGTGAATTGGATAAGAGTGAGAGAAACTTTAATTATTATAATAATTATTGAAATATTATTATATATAATATGTAGATGCATCAGATAAATTTTATTTTAATCTCGCATCGTTTTAAAGTTTCTCTGTCAATTAAGAATAGAATTATTAATCGATCAAGTTATATAAATTTAACTATTACATTTTATTCTTCTATACAACAAATCGGGATATTATAATTATAATAAAATGAAGACATATCGCTTTTGTATTTTTTCGTAGAAATATTTTTTATTTATAAATTATTAATTTCGTAATATATATATATATTTTTTTTTTTCTAAATTCCAATAATCTTTTATAAATTGGTGATTGCTTATTTTATTTAGATTAGTTAATAAAAAAGAATACTTTAGTTTCTCCACGCCAACGCAAAAATTATAAATCTTTTTTTTTTTTTGCAAATTTATAGCTTATTTTGCTTGTTATACAGTGAATTCAAAGAGAGAGCACGTTATTTCTTGAACCCTTCGACCTTTCGACCCTCTGGTCTTTCCTGACCCTGATCTAGACTACGGGTACTATTGCACAGTCGCTTGCTTTCGTGCATTTCTATACTCACATCTGCCTTATGTTCTCACGCTATTTTCCTTCCAGCTTAAAGTCTCCGCGTAACGGCGATGAGCTTTGTTATCGAGATACAAGGGGTTAAGCTTGTGTCCACGAAATAAAAAGGTCGATTTCTTTTACCATGCCAAAAAAATTTGAATTTTCAAAAATGTTCTCTGCGATTGATCAATATTTCTTACGTTGTATTTTTTACGCTGGTAAATATCTGTGAATAAAGGAACAAAACAATATTATTTTGTATGTTGGATATTAAAAACTGAAGTATTGTAACTTGATAATAATATCGATCGGCAAAACCAATTTTTTTTCCCTTATTCACATTTTTTATGTAATATAAATAAATATGCGGGCTTCTTATATAAATTAGTAGTATAGAATAATTAATGATAAATTCGTTCAACTTTATCATTTTTGCTTACGATAGTTTAAAATTTTAATAAAATTGCAAAAAAAAACCTTTAAATTCACAATTAATTTATAATTAGAAGTTAAATATTTCAATAAATCCTCACTAATAATTTTAAGCTTATTTTAAACGAAGAAACAGAAATAAAATTATACGAAATAATAAATAATAAGGTTGGTTCAAATCTTTTAATATTTAATAATAAATCATACATAAGATTCGGGAAACTCGAATGTTACATCCCGTCCAGTCAGCTGTTTGTACACTGAAGCGAAAGTATCGACCTGTTGAAAGATAAAAGATTAAATCACAGAATATAAGTTTTTTTTTAAGAAAGATAAGCTCGTAACTTTATTAAATATACCTTGTGCTCGATATTTGTTTGTTCATTTTTATCCAAATGAACCTTAATCACTTGCGAGCCATCGAGTTTTACCCGAATTCGCTTGCCCACAATTTCTACAGGATAAACAATATCCTCCAATAGGGCATCATAGACTGATGTCAACGTACGGCTAAAATAAATTATATAGATATCTGAATTATAATTTTGTCGAAATAAATAAAAAAAATATTATACCATAAATATTGATATAATTAAATTGTGTTAATCTAATTACAAATAAAAACAAGTATCCTTGTTTCTTTTTTACCTTCTAGGACGCTTCTGCTTATTCTTTGTACGTGTCTTTCTTGTTGGTTTCGGCAAAATCTTACGTTCACCAACGAACATGACATGCTTGCCAGAGAATTTTTTCTCCAGCTCGCGTACCAGCCTTGTCTGAATCTTTTGGAAAGCCTTCAGTTTTGGCATTGGTACATATATAATGATTGACTGTAAAGAATACAGGCAGCTCAGCACAATTTACAGCAAAGATTAAACGGAAAAGTAGGCGGAAGGTAAGGCGAAAGATTAACTTACTTTCTTATTATTTGCTTCTAGTTCTTTTGCCTTCGTAATGTAAAGTTCCCTTAAGTGCGATTTTAAGTCACTATTCATCTCCAGTTCCAAGAGAGCATTGGAGATACTTGCCTCGAACTGATCGGGCGTTGCGCCGCCGCTTTTCATTATCTTCGTGTTAGTAGTGACGAGCATCTGAAAAGAAAAAAAATGAAACTTCAGGTTAGAAAAACAACTCGCTGTCCGGGCAAAGAATTCGTCGGAGAGTCGTGCAGCGTTAGCTTGCGCCAACTCCAGCATGGAGTTTCGAGTCTCTGGAAGCGGTTCTCCGAGAATACGACGGTGTTTTCGATAATACCGTAAACGGAGCGTGATGGTGAACAGCGCGGAGCTTCCGGAAGCGGACGAAATCTGCCGTAATCGCAACGTGGACGCGAGATCCGGCCGGGATATCAATCGCCTCGCGGATCGCGAATTTTCCGACGTAGCGCGTCGCGAAATTTCATACATCGTTGTACTTTTAAAAGCCGCGAGGTCCAAACACTCAGAAAAATGCCCACCTTGCCGACCTGACTACCACATCAGAGAAAGAACTAGGATCAAAGGATATAGCTAGAGGTTAGAACCCTCGTGCGTTTTTCCCGTGTGTCGGCTGCAGGGATCACTCGCAATATAGTTGGTAGCGGCTCGTAACGGATTTCCTCGAAACTACTGAATACTACAAATCGTACGCGACCGTCATCTCTTGCTCTTTTCTTCAACATGGCGGTAAGAGCACATTTCTCATTTTAACAATTTTCTATATATTTCAAATGTATCTTTTATACCATTTAATTCCATTAAATTATCACGTAGAAACAATGATGTTACGAACTGTCGGAAATATTGAACTTTTCTTTAAACCTCTATATTCGGAACTGTCCTTGCGTCGCGTGGACGAGACCTCGTGCTCTTTTTACAATTGATTTTTGTATAACATATTGTTATTAATTTCATTTAACGGTAGAGCCTGTAGATTTATTAATTTTCAATTAGTTGATAATTAACACTATTGCTTGTATTTTATTGCGAAGTGGTTGTACATAGGTTAAGTGTACTCGAATTTTGGAGGTTAATAATTGTATTTTAATTGATTAGGATGTGAAGAAAGCGCCCGAAGAGAAGGTCGGAAAGAAGACCGATAAGAGGAAGGTGAAAAGGGAGCCGAAAGATGCGTCCAAAAATATAATGCGTGAAGTAAAAATCCGAAAGTTGTGTCTAAACATTTGCGTCGGCGAATCCGGCGATCGACTGACACGCGCTGCCAAGGTAAATTTTCTCAGCGTACCGTCTCGATTTTAAATGAAATTTATTTAATTCTCTCGAATCTTTAATGTAACGAGATACTTTCATACAGGTTTTGGAACAACTGACTGGTCAGCAGCCAGTATTTTCCAAAGCTCGGTATACCGTGCGTTCATTTGGTATCCGTCGTAATGAAAAAATAGCCGTTCATTGTACCGTACGTGGCGCAAAGGCTGAGGAAATTCTGGAACGCGGCCTGAAGGTAAATCGAAGAACACAGGTGCGATTCACATTTATATTTTTTATTATTAACATGCCATTTGTTTTAGGTGCGAGAGTACGAGTTGAGAAAAGAAAACTTCTCTGGTACTGGAAACTTTGGTTTTGGCATTCAAGAGCACATTGACTTGGGAATCAAGTATGATCCCAGTATTGGTATCTATGGCTTAGACTTCTACGTTGTACTTGGACGTCCAGGTTAGCTGGTGCTATGTTAATCTTAATTATATACTGATAAATTTTAGAAAAAACGTTTTATATGTTTAATATATATGTGATTTGTAGGATTTAATGTAGCACACAGAAGAAGAAAGACTGGTAAGGTTGGCTTCCAACATCGTCTTACTAAAGAGGACGCCATGAAATGGTTCCAGCAGAAATATGATGGTATCATTATAGCTGGAAAGAAATAATATATATTGTAATATATATTAATTTCGTACATAAAAAATTAAACAGTAATTGGTTGTTTTTAATAATGTACCTCATGTGACGAGTTTATGCCATAATTTTAAATATATTTTATGTTGTCAGAGAGATTCTAAACTAATAGAATAGGAAAGTTAATATTTTATAAAAATATTTTGCGATCATTGAATAAAAAATTGTTTAAGGACAAAAGAAAAATAATAAGCTGAAAAAAATTAATTGGATAACTACTAAGTTAAAATATATATAAATCGGTTTAAAATAATATTTTTGATTTTGTTAGACGTTTGAAAAAAATTTACTATAGTTTGATATAATTTATGATAATCGTTTATTTTTAGAAATTTATTTACAATGCGTTTATAACGTGCAATAGTATATACATGGCTAGCTTTTAACGCGCATGTTCCAAAGAAAGCAGCTGTTGACTTGATTGGCCATTTTCTCAGACTACTACACCATCGACACCACGCCGACCACACGTAGCCATTAAATCCGACGAGACACGGCGCACGAGGGTTGCGTGGGACGCGAGTTACGTTTCGTGCTGATGAGTGTCGGAGTCGGAATATGCACTCGCAACGAACAGATTGTTGCGAGAAATTGAGTTTACTTTTACAAATTGTTATCTTTTTTACTGCACGTTGTTTATGATTATTGTTTAGACACATTGGTTAGATACGAATCTAGGAATTCTTTCGTCGCAGAAAATATAAAACAATTGTTAACATTAACAATAAACTTATGTCATGGTTCGTCACGTAATGATAATAGAGTAGAGCTGCTTCTGTTATCTTTTACTATAATAAATTACTCGATATACTATACTATAATAATTCGCTATAGCGAATAATTTGTTTTGCAGATTACTCAAATCATGGGAAAAATTTATTCCAAGTTGACACGACCCATTCGTACATTCAATATCGAAAATCGAGCAGAGAGAGTTATTTCTCGAGAAAAGCCAATACCTGCTCCTCAATATGCTACCACAGAAAAACAAAAAAAGCTCGCAGATAAAGGTATTGAACTGTCAGTATAATTAATTCGAATTTTATTTTAATATAGTTTTAATAATTAAAAAATAAAACTTTAATTGTTTACTTTATCACGTCTTTTTTTTCAGTCAATCCACATTTCATGGAGGATCATTATAGAAAAAATGTACAATTAGATCAACGATTGAAAGACGTTTTTGTTACGTCAACTGACCCGGAAGTATGATCTTTTAGATTTCTACTTTTAGATACTGATTTTATTTATTTTAATTATTGATTATGAATAGATTTAATTTAAGCAGATGTAAAGCTTTGTGGTATGTGCAGGGGACGAAAGAATCGAAGAAAGAATCTGGACTTTTACCTCAAAACAGACATAGCTGGGAGAACGAATTTCTTTACGAGTCTTTTGAATCTATAGTAATTCCTGCAGGGAAGTGTTCACTAAAGCAGGCACTTTCATTTATCTTGCAACATAAAACCGATCCAACGACATATAATAGTGAACATATAGCTTCAGAGTATAATTTAGATAAAAAAGTAGTAGGTATGCAAATTTATTTGTTTCTTTTTTCGATAAAATTAACTGAAATTAAAAATTCAACACATTTAAAATTGTTTTATATCTGCAACAAAATTTATATATTTACATTTTTTAGATGACATATTGAAATATTTTAAACCTTATGTGAACGCTGATACACCACCTATGATAGAACCAGACGATGAGATTCAAAAATTGGTAGACCTAGCGATCAAGTTAAAAAAAGAGAAAAACCTGCAAAACAAAAAGTAGTACACACTTGTGTATAGAAAAATAATTTATTAAAGTTTCTATATATTTTTTTTTCTTTGCCTAAACGTCATCGTGCGATGTTCTACATTAATCTTTGGAAGTGGCATATATTTTATGATACAAAAGTATTTTATCGCGCATATTAAACATTCAGTGAGTAATCTAATATATTTCCCAATTTAGTCGCTCATTCATGTGAGATCTGTAATTAAAATCAGTGTTATTGTAGTCTCAACGAATAAACTATAGCAAAAAAAAAAAAGAAAAAAAGAAGTTTAAATTTGAACATAACTCACTTGCTATAATGTGATAAATGGCAACGATCACAATTAAAACATGGAATTGCCTACTGGTGCACGGCACAGCGTGGGAATAGTCAGGAAAGAAGTCTCCACCTAAACCTGTTTCTGGAATGGTCATAGTCTTCGTCATCATCCAGCGAAATGCCATCATTTTCAAATTCTTTTTTAATTCCGCGCCGACCTCGACTCGTATACGTTTATTGTAGTTATTCAGCCAACGTCGCTGGTAATATACATATATTAATATCGCAAATATTTATAACTCTAATTTTAATAATTAATTTTAGTGAATTAAAAACTTACATGCAATGAAGTTAACATATTAATATCGATAAGTTTCGGTTCGTAAGGAACTAGAGTAACATCTCTAAATTGAAGGAACCTTTGTTCATTACGAGGCTGAAAGAATCGTCAGCTAATAATTAAGAATTAATATTAAAAAATTAAAATAAAATACAATAATGCAGCTTCATTATATGGAGCGTAATAATAAAATATTTTAAGTAAAAACATGTCAAGATGTACCGCCGGAATTACTTGAAGGATATTCTCTAAACGAATTCCAAAATCGTCTTCTTTGTAATACCCCGGTTCGTTTGAGAGAAAGAATCCTGGTTTCAACTTGATGGAGCATCCTGCGTTTGAATATTTGCATCCATAATACGACAAGAGGATAGGCGCTGCAACGCGTATTGTACCACTAGAATGGCTTTCATCAATTATAATTCCATATTCTCGTGATGTAACTATTTTACAGAGAACTGTAAATTACGAACATTCGTGAACTGAAGAGAAGTGACCGATTCCGTGACCGGTGCCGTGCATATAATCGTAACCGGTGCTCCATAATGGCCTTCGCGCAATAGCATCCAATTGGCTCACCGTAATATCACTGGGAAAGATCAAAGATGACAATTCAATTGAACCGATGAGCACTCTCGTGTAGGCTTTTCTCTGCTCGTCGGTCGGTACGCCGAAATGAAGAGTTCTAGTCACGTCTGTGGTACCATCTGTTACATAATTTTAATTTACGTTTTTTATAATTTATCGATTATTATTAGTTAACAAAGAAATAGAAAATATGGTCATTGCAAAAAAAAAAAAAGACAAAGAAAAATGTAAATTAAGTGATTTTGATAGTTATCTTATTTTGCTTTAATTTTCACTAGTTTCAAACATAATATAAAAGAAAGATTTGAAGTACCCAAATATTGCCCTCCAGAGTCGATCATTAACGTAGACGTGGTCCCGATTTTAACATTCGTCAAATTATTAGGTTCGTAGTGTGGCATAGCGGCATGTGGTCCGTATGCCGCGATTGTTGGGAAAGCGATACCTCTATTATCATTTTGCTCATAACGAATTTCATTGATCACTCTCGCTACTTGCATTTCATCCCATCCATTGGAATCCAATTTGTACTGTTCTTCCAAGTAAGCCAAAAAATCACACATGGCAACCGCATCTCTGAGATGAGATCTTCTCATACCTGCCGCCTCGACTTCGTTTTTTTCCGCTTTTAAATTGATTATTGGTGAGGGTTTAACCAATTTCTTTTCGAGTGGAATCTGAGAAAAAAAAATTCTACGTATTGCATTCGTTCAAATATATATTTTTTTAATTTGATTTTTTTAGACAGATTAATTTCGATAACAAACTTGAAATAGAATAAAAGAGTTAAAAAAAAAATTAATTGTATAATATTCTCATACTCAAAATTTGTAAAATCATTACTTCTGTGGTCACACTTACAGAATTGTATATCTCTTTAGACGCACCAGGCGAGTAGCCGCATGGCGATGGGACCCAAACTATATTCCAAACTTGTGACATAGTCTTTAAATCGTACCAAATGTCTGTATAATTGTGCCATCTGCAATGATAGAAGCCAGACATTAAACAATTTTCATTAAACATTTCCAAATATCTCTGAATTTTATACTGTTTAAAAAAAAGCTCTTTTACTATTTTTAAAATGCAAAGTGAAACAGAGTTCTGCATTATTCCATTCGTTATTTTATTCATCAGCAGGTTTTAGATTTGTTGGTCTCTAGGCTCTACTCGTTCACTTACTTGACGCAATTCGCATGGGAGCAGGAGTCGATTTTCAAGTGTATGTCGACGGATCGTAGAATCTTATGACGCGGCGCGTAAAGATGGAGAGACCTAGAAGTAACGATCGCGTAGGCCCGGAGGACAGGTGTGTGCGGAAGATCGTAGCCGCGGATGTTAAAGAGCCACGCTATCTCGTCCAGGGCGGTGACGACGAGCGCATCGGCCGATGAGAGCTCCATTTCCTGCCGAATACTGTGGACCTTTTCTTGCCATGGTTTGCCGGAGTACTCGTCCGCCAGCGGATATGCTGCGTGCGGATTGTACTCGGACCGGCCCACCTGCCAGATCAAGTCCACCAGGTCGTTACGGACTGCGACCAATCTTACGGACGAATTTGCTGAACACGAATAGGATTGTTAGTCGCGTAAAAGAAAATCGGGTTGTTTCTTTAGTCCTTCGCGGTTGACGATCTATACTATTTCTATAGGATTTATTTCGAAAACGAACTAAAAAGTATTTATTATGTCAATATTTAATAAGCGCCTAACAAAAATATGAATTTTTATTAATGTTTAAACTATTTTTATAACGATAAAAATATATTTAGACGTGTTACATGTTTGAACAACATCGTAATGAAGAGATGCTGATATAAGGTTACTCGTTACCCAGTTCGTTCTCCCACGTGTTCCATATGAATGCAGGTATTAATTTCGGATTCGCACCAATTCGTACTTCCGATCGATTTTTGAATTCATGTATTAACCATTCTGTCATCGTTGGTACCTGAGGATGAAATAGAAACTCATGAGTAAATATTCAAATTAATTCGACATTAAAAAAGAAAAGAGAATAAAATTAATTTTGTCTTTGTAAACAAATTAATAACCACTCAGAAAACCCTTCTTCCCATCCCCCTTCGTACTGAGTACAAAGAGCAAACGGTCATCGATAACAGAATCTTCGAACTAGTCGAAAATTCGTGTCGTTCTCACGCTCAGGGAAAAGGATTACTCCTCGTCATCGTGGTTACATCAACTCCCATGTTAGGGAGGGTGAATGAGATCAACTCCTACAGAACTGATCCTGTGAAGTATGATCTTAAAATTTAGTTCTCAAAACACTCAAGATATAGTAACAGTAAAGGATTTTGAACTGCGAGTAAGTAATCTTTCTTATGGCCATCTAGCAAATTGCAGATCAGTTAAACTGAGAAAAAATCACAGTATCGCTATCTGGTGAAGATTATTCAGACTAAAATGATAATTAAAACGAAATCGCAAATTTCAATTTCAACAAAATCTGCTACGAGCCACCACTGTCTTCATTTCTAAATTGACCTACTACAGATAAAAAAAAAAAAATTTCTACTAGTACAAATGGCCTTTATTAGGTAATAATTATATTCAAAGAGATATAAATTAAAGTCTTTGCCCAATATAAAATAATAAAAATAATTAAATTAATTTACGTACATTATGTTCACCTTGCTTCATTAAAATCCAGTTGCAATCAAGCTGATGGTTCGCTTGAACGTGGTATCGACCATCAGTCCAAAGTATTGCCTTATCAATAGTGATTAGTGCTTCTCCAGCACTTCCGTAGAATCCAGTAAGAAATTCCTTCCTCATATCGTGTGGATCCACCGTTTCACTCTACATGAAAAATAATATATTATATTTACACGTAAATATATTTTAAATTTTATTATTTAATATATTGGGAAACATGGATTTAAAAAAATCAAACGTTGCACCCAAAATCAAATCAAACCTATTAAAAACATGTTCTTAGTTAATCGACGTGTAGCGTATCAGCCAAATTATGTAAAATGTTATTTTCTACTCTAAAAGAAGCTTTCAAATAGTACACTACGCGAATATACCTCCAAAGGGCCATCACGACCGTGAGAAACGAAGCTCACTGTCTGAAAATGTAAGCATAATAAGAGAAACTATATTTATAACAAATTAATTAACGTAGACGTATCAGTTTTGCTAACACTTATTTTTTTAATCGCCATAAATAATTTCGGTAATAATTCTACTTTAATATGTATTATGTTTTATATAACTCTATACTTTTTTCTTTTAATATTTTAAAATAAATATGATGAAGAAAGAGTTCAGTGCGGCATGTATACCGGGAGTTAGCTAAAATATCTTTTCAGAGATATAAGTCGTAGTTATCAGTATTACGTGAAATGAATTTTGTTTGATGTAGAACATACTTGATGCTCGTCGTCCGAAGTAACGATATAACCGTCGAGAGGTGGTCCTTGAACTGCCGCCACTCGTACCATTTCTGATCTCAGTTGCCTTAGTCGCAGAGAACTATCGGGTCGATTGACCGGTTGGTTTCTGATATAAGCGTTTGCCGGACAATATAATCTTTCAGCGCCATTATAATCGTACTTTGGCTTCGGTAGAGTACTGGTACCAGCTTTAGTTAATCCTGCAACAAACGTGTTTTGTTTTACAACTCACAGTTTTAACAATTGATTTCAAGGTAAACTGAGAAATGAACAGATGCTAAAGAAAACTTAAATCATACTTGTATAAACTCTAGTAGAACGTGTTGATTTTTACACATTTTTTTTAAACATACTTAATATTTTGGATGCGTTAAAATAGTATATAATATAATTAAAATAATATAATAAAGAAACTAAATTTAAAACAAATAAAAAGAAATTTGGAGGCGCCGGGTATCGATCCCGGTACCTCTCGCATGCTAAGCGAGCGCTCTACCATCTGAGCTACGCCCCCGAATGAAAGTCTTACTCTAATAAATCTTGATGAACCACTTTATGTTATCTATACTGATATTTATACAAGTATTTTATATTTTTTTATATTATACATTTTCTCCCCCAAATTTATTGTGCATTATACATAAATTACAAGACAATATATAATTAATAAAATAAAAGACAGACGACTTGAAAATTCTAATTAAGAATAAATATGATCAAAGTTGAAATCCGGAACTGAAACGAAAAAATTGAATTAGTAATGAGATAGATAATTGTAATTATAAAAGATAACTAGCAAACTGAAGCAATGTTTGCATTAATGTTTCAGCAATAAATTATGATGCGCTTTTAGAGTTATATGGCTCTATAAGATGAACGAGATGAGCAGTCTAGATGATGCGATTTATATTGACTCTATTGATCGGAGACTGGTTTGATTTCCACTGCGCGCGGTACATACGTCCCATGGGAATTCAGAGGGTGTGCTAACAGTGGTGCGCCGGTACCAGAAAAGCATATCGAGGCTGGAGCTTGATCTTTCCGAAACGCGTGTTTTGATCGCCACGTGTATCAAACCTTCACCGAAGTCTTGCAAGTAACGCACGGCCGATCGATTAAGCAAACATCACCTTTTCCATTTTCTACGCCTCTTATTATTATATTATATTATATTAATTCTTTTTTGCCGTAGAGCCCCGCCTTCCCAGACAAAAGGCACGAAGGGACGCGTCGCATTTCGTTCCTCGCAACGGGAAATCAATTTCCCGAATAAATATGGGGCACAGATCGAACATAATTTAAGTAGGACATCACATATTCGCACTCTCACTTTGTCATTAATGCATCGTAACCGGGTCAGCGTATTGTTTAATTTAATAATTTAACGTAAACATCAAGTAATATTAAATATATTACTAGGGGAGTAGGAGCGCGCAGTAGGAAACTTTTACTCCGATGTAACCTTACAATTTTCAGCTCAGGTAATTTTCCCTGTAATTTTCTCGTGAGCTAGAAAGGTCACGTCGTTTATTCCCCTCGTCCTCTTGGCCACTTACGAATCTCTCCTTACCCCTTATGTCTTCTCCGAAAGACAACTGCCACCGGAGAAAAGAAATTCCGTTGTGTTATGCACAATGGGTTTTGTATGTGAAACGTATATTGATAACATAATAATTTCAAACGTAGATTTTTTTTAAATAATAGACTTAATTATGAAAAGAATGAAGTGGAATTACTTTACCCCAAAGTATTGCATTGTTTTCTTATTTAACAAAGAAAAACTAATTATTTAAATTAAAATGTAAAGTTGTAAAGTATACTCTTGCATCAAAAATATAATTAAAACTGTTTTTTAATAAACGATTAAGTGTTTTACGAATTGCATGTGTAATAGTCAATTATCAGATAAATATATGCCTAAGTGCATTTACTTATATCACTTTGCAATCTGTTCTTAATGTCAAAGCTATGTTGGCCTTTTTATAAGCTATAAGTTTTAAAATAAGACCTAACGTGATAAATGCGAAAGAGCATTAATAAATATTTTTTTATATTAAAAATTGTGACTGCAAGAATGCATAATACCCACGTGCATAATATGCCTATAGTAATTCTTCTACATATAGTTAAGTTAAATTAATTTTTTAACTTCTAGATTTCCTACAAGTGAAAATAATTTTTCGTAGAAAGTACCAAATAACATTTGATGATACAAGACGTGTACGATATTAATGTTTCAAATTTTCCATATTCCGTATCAAGTACAACTTTAATATAATTTTATAGGTACTCTTTTGTCTCATTATTGCTCTCAATGGAGGTTCGATCGATGGAGAGAAGATTCGCTTTCCTGAGATATAAGGTTATCATGAATTTCTAGATTCTCGAGCGTAGGATAAGTTACAAAATAATACCGAATAAATCGGAGACGCGAGAAGCCGAGAAACATAACGAAAAAATAATGTCTTTTTAATCTTAGCCGTAATTAAAATTTTCACGTACATTAAACTAATTACTCGTAAAAAAAAGTAGCAAATTAATATTGTAATACTAACGTTTCACTTTCAAATCAATCTTAATTTTACCTGATAAAGATATTTGCAAAAATAAATAATTAATGTTTTTTATAATTACGATAAATAATTATTTCGTGACAAGTGGCTATAACGAGACTTGTCCTTTGCTGTTTTAAGTCTACTTTCGTGGATACTGTTCTTGTCTCGGACGTGCTCTGAATCGAGCACTTTCTTTCCTAAAAAATATCTGGCTACCAGGAATTGTTATTTCTATTCATTCTCGAACACGCAAAACATGAAAGCCCCGAGCAACGTAACACTGAGGGAATAGCATGTGAATCGATATCGCGGAGTATCCGGAGAAAATACATTTTTACGAAACATCATGGAGGATGAGCTAGACGAGGCTAAAGTGATTCGCTTTCTTACTTGATACCACGTTGCCGTTGTCGATCTACCATTTGTTCACCACTCACTTTTGTGCTTCAGACTGATCCAGCGAATAGGATGACGAAGAGTTCTATTCCCTGCGCGATTCTCGTGGCGCAATGACCGTGGCTTATGAAATTTTACGTTAATTTTATATTAATTAACAGAGTAACATCTAGTCTTGATATATTTTACAAATAACTAACTTAACATATTATTTAATAATCTCTAATATGTATATACACATACACACGCATATGTACACACATATATGCTTCACCTATTATGTTTAAGATTCAGCAATCATTAATACGTTTATGAATTACTTAATACTGACAATTAAAGTAATCTGAGATGTCCGCAAGAATGCGAACTAAATTTTCAACTAGCTGTTTCACGTGGCAAACGTCGTAGTGGCAAGTTCAAAACCCATCCCTGCCAAATAAAGACGTTTAATCAATCATATGAATAATGAAGAAATTAATGATTCATTTCGTATATACAAAAATTGCAAATAGAAAAAGGGAATCTTGTCACTTGAATCTTACCTTCCAAGACGCAAAAGCTTATCAGTCGACTTGTCGCAGTGTTTTAATTGGGAAAATAATGTAGGGACGATCGTGCGATGCCATCGTAACGACACCGACGCTTTGATGTTTCACGTGTAAGCTTTCTTTGCTATACATATATTAAAACAAATGAAGAGAAAGACGTGGTGAGAGTAGCCAATTCGTTGCGCATACGCATTCGCGTATATCTGTTTGCATCTCCGGCTCGTGCTTTCCACGCAGCTGCATCCGTCGCGCGTGTTTGATGCACACGGACGTAGGCAGAGTATAACGGTAGGTGGATACAAACGCGGCGATGGACGGTGCGCTGGCGCGTCAGGCGTCATCGGCGAAGATCGATAACCCGGAGGGAATTGGTTGGTGTGCGTGTGCACACCCCGGCGAGGCGGCGGGAGAGAGCCGGACGGGAAAAAAAGAGCGGAAAACGGAAGACGGAGACGGCCGGTAAAAAGACATCGTAAATCGCTCCCGGCCGCATCCCCGCGTTCGGTCATCCTTGCCCCTCCTCCGCCCGCCCCGCGTACTCCCCCGCCACCGGCGGCCGGTCCATCGACCGAACCGTTACTCTCTTCCACCCTACGGAATTCGAACACGGCTTCTCGCCACCAACCACCTCGCGCGCTATATGGTCCTGGCCGTAGTGAGATAGTCACCTGCTTAAGTGGCTCGCTGCGATCCGCCGCCAAGGCCGCAGACCTCGTCTCCAGGCGTTTACCGGGCAAAAGTCGCGGCGCGAAAAAGATGCAGCGCAGATCCCAGGTTTTTAGCGGCTCCTTCCGACGGACGAAGCGTCGCCAGTGCCCGCCACCGTGCCAGGATAACAGCGTGCCATAGAGGTGCATCTCTACTATGGAAACACCGCGTCTGGTGCGGCGGATGCGCGCAGAGTTTAAAAGCGGTCGGGATTGGCCGGTTTCGCGCGCAGCCTTGGTAACGCGAGAACCGCGCCTAACGCCATGTGAGCGAGTAACGTCATCCGTTGGGACATTGCAACTTGCAAAGAAATGTAGATCGTTGACATTTATCATCGTTGTTAATTTATCACGATGACCAGTAGTGTTCGACCGCACTCGCACTGAATTCACGTGAGATTGAGGCAGAATCGAAATTATCGCGGCCGCACCGGGGGCGGTCGGCGGCGGGCAGAGATGAATCAACGTCACGGTGAATGACAATGAATAACGAGTGAATGGGAATATCGAATCGGAATAGGAATTCCCGATTGGCGTGCCGAGCAGGATGGCATACGGAGTTAGAGGTGACATTTCTTGTACTGTGACCGCTCGTCGCGACGATAGCGACAAGAGCGCGGAGATCGATATACCGAACGCGGGCCAAGTTCGCGGTCCAATGGGAACTCGACCGGAAGCGGAATAGGCCGCCATCAGGCGACGGCTGGTCTCGCGCATCGATTGTGATGGCGTCCTAACATGCCGAAAATCCGCAATGACAGGCTGCAGGTAGAAGCGTGCGCAACACTCGGCCGTGCTCGAATTTCTTTTCAACCGTGAGAGCGGCGTTTGGCGGAAATGCTTTGTATTTATTGGAAAACAAGGGCGGTTCGGTAGCAGGGTAACACGAGGGCACAAGGAGTGATTTTCAGCCGCCACCCCCGTAAGGGGGGTAGCGTATTTCACGCAGTCAGTTGGTTACCGAAACGCCATGCCAGTCATCGACGTGAGGGGGGAATAGTCTCTTTAATCCTGACGGTCTTCCGGCCGGTTCGACAGATGTTCCCGATGGCCCATGTAATTACGAGATCGCTTCCAGCCGCAACCACTCGAATTGATAACCAGCTGCTTACATCGGATTGTTAACTTTCGCTCCTAACAGTAATTACCACGTCAAACGGTAACGCTACAATTTCTAGCAATTAAAAAAAATATTACACCTGTATAACTCTATTTTAATACAATGCCTTTTATACTCGTTTTCTTTTCAGGAGAAACGTGAATATGTATCTACCTTGGTAATAACGAAATTTATTTTTCGTAGGGCAGACTCTGGCGCGCTCGAGAACATTGCGAAATAACGCTGACAAATTTAACTTGGAAAGATTTGTATACCTTGCGATATCGCTTCGATTTCATCAAGGAGATTAATACAACGAGAATGCGAGGAGGTGATCCGCGCTTGTTACCGCGATATTAGAGGAGTATCAACATTGCGGAAGTCTATGTATGCTTGATCCGCTGAGCCGCGAGAATTGGTATCGGTCAGGACTGCGATTTAGCAAGGCCGAGGAACGGAATCCGTTACGGGACGTCCACGCGGAAAGCTTTAACCAAACCGAGTCGAACGAAAGTCATTTACAGGAAGAAATGGGTTAGAACAGAGGAGACACTCGAATATTAGGAACATAAGAAGACAACATTGGTTTCTAACTTGCAGACACGTCGTCCGCACATTTGACGTAAGTAATTGCAACAATATAGTGTTGTTCATAAAAATATTCAGGGATTGCTCTCCATTAAATATGTGCCAAGTGCATTAGGGAGAGCAACAAGCACGACATTCGCAGTATTTTTAAGTTAATTAATTTTATTGCATTTATGTATAATTTTATGTATGTATATATCTATATTTGTATTTGTAAAATAATAATATTAAATTAATTTTTTTTTGTAATTTGCAAATTGCACAGGCAAACAGCACGACGGGGTGATCTTTAATCAAGGGGGAAGAATATTAGATAAAAACTCCAGGCAAAGTTGCGGGCGCAAATCACGCGTGCTTGCGGGTGTGCGTGTCCGTTAAAATATATTTTTTTTTTTTAATTACCGTTGCAACAATTTGCGGTAAACAAGCGATAGTTTGCAATTACACAGGAAAACAGAAGCTGCAACGAAGGCGAAAAGCCGGTGGCGTTACATTTGTAAACGGAACTCGGCGCGCGACATAGTAACCTGGTACACGATGCGACATTTTGTGTTAAAAAAACGCGACCCCCGGCTATCGCGCAAATATTTCTCGCGATATTGGCACGTGAGGTGATCGGGTGGCAAACTACTGTATTCGTATCATGACTCGAATCTTTCCGATAGATACAGAATTTACGGACGAACTAATTACATAATTATTAATACCTTATTTATTTATACATATATTTATTTTATCTATTTTGTTCTTGTTAAATTCCACGTTTTCGATATGAAATTCGAAAAATATAATGTCCCGACTTTTTGCTTGAAAAAGTCAACTTCTAAGTCGTCGTAGAATACTATTAAAATTAAGATTGCAAATTTTAAAGCTTGTCTAAAGTACAAAATTATAATTTAAAAAATATGCACGTATACGTACCACTCATCTTAAAAATAGCTATTTTTTTTTTCACAAAACATGTCGCTGTTAACAAATGTTTTTTAATTTCTATTTTTTAAAAGTTACATTACTTCATGACATCATTGTCACGCGGGAAGGTATAGAATCGTTAAATGGCAAGAGCATTCTCGTTAACATATGTGCGTGCGTACAGCGTTGATTTGCGCGCGCTAAAATGCATTCTGGCACTTATACATTGCACGTACGCACCGGCACGAGTCATTCATCTTACTCCCACCGACGAGTTAACCATTTTTTGTTTACAGATATTGGATAAGTGACAGCGCGACGTAACAGGACCGAATAAACGCGCAGGGAGATCGCATCTCGAACGGAAGGAGGAACGTGCTCGAGTGTCGTTCGCATTCGGGCGCAAGTGGGGACATTAATTAGGGTGGAACAATAGAGAACGAGAATTTTTATCAGGACTGCATGGCGTATAAGAGGTCGAAGTGTGGGAGTAGGATCGTCATCGACGCCGGGACCCAGCGAAACCGCCGAGCCTTGGCGAGCGGACTGCGGTCTCGTCTTTTTCACGTCGATGGGAGAAAAAAGTACGAGGCTGAAATAATGCCACGCAGATTTATTCAAAACTTGGCGCAATCTGTCGCTTCGACTTTCAATATTATTTTTTATAAGTTAAAAAGTTAAAAATTCCTTTGAACGAGAACGTTTTGTATCTACGGAAAAACTTTAACGATGGATTTTTCGACGAGTTCAGTTTCTTTTCTTTTTTTTTTTTTTAAATAATATATACGTTTAAGAATTTTTTTTTTTAATGTAATAAAGAAATGTAATTTGGATTAGCTATGAAATTTAACGGGTTTATTTTTAGCATTAGTTGTAGAAAGATAATAACAGTTGGCTTGGTCGATTTTGCGATTGATCTTTGAAGTTGACGAAAGAATTAGAATGTAACAGAACTTGGCAAGTGATCAGAGATATAATATAGATTATGTAAGATTTATAAATGTGTTTATGCGGGTTAACAACATGTGTAAGATGCACAAGAATGCTCGCGTGATTAATCGGTCTATTCGTGAGTGTCTGTCCATTGAGGTTTCTAATAATAATTTACGTAAGCAATTACATAATGTTTGCACATTGTAACTCGTGCACGTGAACCACTGTCATCCGAAATCTTGCTTAATATTCGTTGATTTTCTTGCATCGAATGCACTATTCTTTAATAACTAACATTTTACGAAAAACAAATTAAAGCTGGACAAAACAGATTCTGATTTTTTGCTGAAATAGAATACGGCTCCATTTTTTACTGCAACGATTCAAAGATTATTTAGGATATCGCAAATTTTCTTTTTATCATGATCTCTTTTACAACTGTTTTTTGATATTTAAATACAATTTAGCTTTAACAAGAGCGTTAAAGACACGCCAAAAAATGCAATTGGCAAGATAAGAACAGTTACTTATTTCACATATATTTGCAGATAAATTCAGAAGATCTTGTCTCACGGATGCAACGACATGAAGGGTATAAAGGGCCTGGGGGGCGATGCGTGGCCTTACCAAGGCATCAGCCCCTACAGGGAGTGTTCGAAGGGCCCGTGGCCTTCTCCTTGTGTGCAAGGACGGGCATCGTGTATGCATACCATGGCGACGAGTACGTGAGCACATACGCACGCACGCACGCGTTCCCCATGGACCGTGTGGCCTCCACCGTTCGACACGCTCGCGCGAAAACCACCTCGCTTTACGCACTACTGCGCGTACATCAGTTACCGGGAAAGCATGATCTCCGCCTTGCTCGCTCCAGGTCCTCCTTTATTCCTTTTTGGACCGAGGCCGAAGCCTGACTGCGGTCCAACTGTGCACGGAACGCATAAACAACCAGCATCCTCGGGTAGTACTACGTGCCGCGTACCCGGTGCATCCGCCGATCCTAGATGCCAAAAACGACAAAGGTAAGATGCTCTTGTCACGTCAATCACATTTTTTCCAAGTTAATAACAATTTTTATATAATACTTTTATTACCAAGGCAATTAATTTTTGTATAAGCCATTAATATGATTTCGTCCTCACGTTAGTTAATCTGCAACGCTAAGATTCGGACGTTACGTTGTTCTGAGAATCCTGCATGCTGCCAGTGCGCGTGCCTGACGTATTACGTCAGCGTATGCACACACGCATTATTAGGGTTGCAGGACGTGTCACGTTTCCTTCTATCGTACCTGATTCATGCACGTACGTACGTAGGTACGTACGTGGATGCGCGACTCCGTTCCGTTCATGCGGCACGTCGCGTACAGACCACGTCCGCAATAATAATACTTGATAAATACCGATGCGCTGAACAAAGAAAAAACATGCGGGGCAACAGGAGAACATGAGGCGCCAGGGGTTGAACGGTGTAGGCCTATATATGCGGGTGTTTCTTTCGTTGGCCCTGCTAGGGGATGGCGGGTCAACTTTCGGGGCTTTGAACTTGTCTCGATGCAACGACGATGCGAAAAGCATTTGTATTTAATCCAACTATTATTTCAATTTCTTTTTCTACGTTATCAACGTTCTTGCTCGAAAAAAACACTCAGGTAATTCTTTAGTTGTTAATGTAAAACAAATTTACATTTTATTGTTTATTTTAGTATATTTGAAGTTATATGCATACTTGATATAAATGTATGAGAAGATAAGAATGATGAAATTATCATCGCGTTTAAGATCTTTTATTTAAATTCACTGCTGCAGTAGTTTGCATAATTAATATTGTATTATTGAGATAATTAATTTTAAAAATCAATCTGTAGATATCGAGAATGTACAAGTTATTTTTAAACAGAACGTAACCATTATAGTAATGTTACTCCAGAATTATAAAGTCGACATGACATGTTACTAACAGCAAGCGCAGGTGACGGATTGATTTAATGAAAAATTCTTATGCAAAATTGTTATAATTAAGAGATAAAGATAAATCGTTCAATTGGTCAACAAATCTGTTTAACAGTTATAAATGATTGCAGTGATATTTGAAGAAGCGCGAGCGAGTGAAACACACGCAAACTATATGCTCGCAACTGGCCGTGCTCACACAAACGTAGGCACGTATCGGTATAAGGAAGTTGAGCTACGTGTGCAGATTAGAAAGGCGGATTAGGGATGGCGCGTGAACCGGCATCGGCGAGCCAGCATCAGTTTATCTGGCACGCAATGGTGCTAAATCACTGTTTAGAATCATCCGGAGAACATACTACCCGAGAAGGTCGCTAGAGGAGCTAAGCGAGCTTAGGCCAGCGCTGGTAGAATGTCTAAATGCTATACCTACCTTGGTGAGACACGATACGACGAGTCTTCGTATAAAGAGAGCCAGTAATAATTAAGGTAATCGACAAATTAAAGGGATGTGCGCCTCCCTTTTTTTCCTCCTTTTTTCGCCGAGAAAGAGATTATTTTTACAATCTACTTTTCGGAAAAAAAGAACGATTAAATAGAAAATTATATAGACTTAAAGTCTAAATGTAGTTAAAGTAGTATCTTTTGAGATAAACTTTTTCTCATAATGTTAATATGATCCTTATTATAAGAGTCGTTCCACCAATTTTAATTTGAATTTATTAATTGCCCAAGAATCAAAATTGCGTTCGACGTGCAGCTTACTAAAGTTAAAAGTTGAATTTATATAGACAATATTATTAAATCCCGGATTTAAGATGAGCCGATAATGACCCGTTCCGATTAATTGAAATTTTTATATCTCGGTCTATTGCCAGAATCAATATTACCGATAAAAAAAAAAGAGGAAAAAGAAAAGAAGGATATCAAATATACGTTATGCCAAGCAGAAGTTAAAAAAAAAATTTTTTTTATCACAAGGTTATTAAAACAAAATAGAATTTAGCGGGATATTTTTTATTCCACTGGATTTGAACGATAAATTAAGTGAATCATAGGAGTACTACGGAAGTCGAAAGGAGGAAGTCGCGCGGGCTGCGGCGCTTGTCGATTTCTCATTGATTACCGATAGCCGATGTGACCGTTTCGCGGTGTGCGCGTTCGACGGGCCGCGATAACCATAAGCACGCCCGACAGATGTGGATACACGTTCATTCATTGGATTCCGAGTGCGATAGCACTACGGCGAAAAGAGACAAAAGTACGATTGCGAGAAACGTAGACGAGGAAAGCCGAAAGGAGGGAGAGAGTGAGAGGTCCTGCTAACCTCCGTCGTAGTATGGTAACCTGCTACATCAGGCAGCCTCTTTTCCGATAATTTGCCACTCATTAACATAAAACCGGACCACATGACGAGCGAAGACCAGTGTTAAACGGCAGAAAACCGCGTAGCGGAAAGAACGGACGCAACTTTTTTACTTCTGCACGAAGGTATAAAGACCTCGCACTCTTGCGTATCGTCAAAGAGAATATGCAAAACTGCGCGAAGAGGGAAAGCAATCGCACAGTTTTTAACGTAAAACTGATTAATCTGCAATATTTTGCTTCGATTAAAAAGTCTAACCTCTTTTCGATTAAGTATTTTATGAAATTAGATATATTTTGCGTGACTTTTTTTGCAATTTTTAGGACTGCGACCATTTACTCTAACATTAATTATTTTGATATTAATTTTAGAAGCTATTTAATTAATTTTGGTTCTGTATTTTGCAGATTGACGTGGTTCAGTGACATCGACGTGATGCGCTGCAGCGTTTTGCATCGGTAAGTCAAATATAATTGCGAATTTAGTTATATTAATAAATAATTGTATTATTTTATAAATTTGTTACTTTGAAATAAGTGAGCTAAGATAAATTGAGCAAATTAACGAAAGTGTCATGAATAATCGTTAAATTTGTAGGTAAAATAAAAAAAAAAAGAAGAGGAGGATGGAGCATGAAGAGTTTCTCAACTTCGCCTTTTTTCTTCTTTCGCGAGCATTTAACTGGACGAGAGCTCGAGCTAAATTTCTGGGTTTGCGGTACGTAGTTCACAAACATAATTCAGCAATGCTTGGAAGCGTCGAAATTATCGACCTTTATCTTCCGCGTTTACGAGAGGAATCTCTGGTACGCTGTCTGTGCATAGTTGGCTCGAGTTTGCAGCTTGCTCGTATTCGGCCAACCAAGTAAACAGGTTTCGCTGCATTTAACTAGCGAGGCAAAATCGTTACCTTACGATCGGAAGTATCTAGAAGTATTGGCGATCGCATCAATTTCCACGTTAACTTGTATTGCATCGCTCGCGCTCTTTCCCAAATCAATTGAGACAGAACTTTGTGCGATTGCGTTTGCGTCAAATAAAAAAATAGGAAGGTAATTCAAGTGCGGAGAAAAAAATCGCGGATGAAATAACGGTCAGCTTTCTCGGCTTAAATTCATAGTTAAACATTATGTTCGTGATGATGAATTCGAGTGGTAGCCAAGCCGCGTGTCTGCTATTAGAATACAAAGTCGTTACTATGTAACTTTAATTGGGTTTAAAATGCGGTTAGATCGCTCGAGCAACAGAACTCGACTCGCGTATACTCGCAGCAGAAATCAACGTAGGGCTATGTCTTGTTTTTTTTCTCTAATTTTTTTTTTTTAATCTATAGGCAAATAAGCGCGTGACTTTTGTGGGCTGTTTATTGGCGCGGATAATTGTTTCGTTCGTGATATACGATGGGAAAAGTCGCGGATGACGGGTTTACAGCCGACCCGGTAATTTTCGACGGCAAAACTTCAAGCGGCGGCACGACCGCAAAGTTTCGTTATTTATAGGCCAACCTGGGTTCTCTTCTGGGGTGCGTTCACCGCGCGATCGCAGCCAGATTCCAGCGTTTATTATATTACGCGAAGAAATTTGCGCGACCAGGCTTGTTCACGCATGTGGGCCACGTATCGACGGAATTAAATTTCTGGCCGCTGTCCTAAACGTGATATTCGATATTTTGATTTGCATACCGCGAAACAATTAAGACTACTACTGTGAGGGGTGTCTGCGATTTCTACGTTGTATTCTCGATTTTATTGAAAGGCTCTAAACCATGCAAATTTTTTTTTTCTGCGTTACATAATTGAAGTATTCTTTTTTGTTTTGTAATACAAAACAAGTTCTATATCGGGGTAAAATATTTATGTGCGAGATATTAGATCGCCGAGGTATTTGCGCTTTTTCCAAGTCTTATCGCCGATGTATCATAGTTTATTTAAAAACACGCATTTTGGCAATGACGTGAAAGATGACGTATCCCACGCTTCATTGAAAAAGCTTTTTTTGGATGGATGATGACGACGTGTATAAATATAAACTAGTGACGGGATAGATAGGCGCGACATTTTTGCTAAGTCTACGCTTGTACTGGCGTATTCCGATCCCCTTTTTACTTCTCGGAGATTAATAAAACGGTCAGCATTTAGGATATTAGGTTTTACGAATAAATTTAAAGCTATGAACTTCAATATACGCGCCCGCGTATTATGATTGATTTTTAATATTGTTAATAAAATGGTATAAATTATAAATACTAATTTAATAAATCCGGAAGTAGGAAAGTAACGCTAACGCTGTTAAATGACGTAATCATAAAATTATTAAGTCGACCGCAAGAGAAGGGACGGTTGCAATCGTTTTATGACTCTCATAAAGGATGCGACACTGAACTTAACTCCTTAATAACTTCCGGCGATTGAAACGAACGCAAACACATTGCGCACAAAACTGATAACGAAGTTCGCAATGCCACTTTTAGAAATTGCAACATACGTTTGATAAACATTCCAATATCTAATTATTATATTATCGTTTAAAAATAGATTTACGAGCCTATTTTGTGGCAATTTTCTGTTAAGCCGCTGTGTCAAATTTTTATATAGACTGTGATAGATTATGAAGGGCGTATCTATAATATTAAATGAAGTATTTGTATGAGGGTCAAGCGATGCAATCAAGCAATTAATGGATCGAAGAGTCACGAGATAATTGGACGGTCTAGTAATTAAGTACGCTTTTATAAAAAGCATTTGATTATAAAGCAAGGTTAAATTATTAGGTCTAATCAAGTTAATTTCGAAACATGATACGGTAGGCCGCATTTTCTTATTCCGACCGTGCAATTTTAAACATGCGTATCCAGAAAATGTTTTTGTTGGCATTGCATTACAAATTTTAGGACCTACCGCTTTCGAAAGAAGTGTTGAATTCTAAATTTGTCCAGAGGGACCGAAAGCAATCATCGATTTAATGGTAACGTCAAATAATGACGAAAGCAAATTTAGCGACGTTCACATTCTCTTTACTTATTTTTATTTTTTGTTTTATTTTACATAACAAAGAGAATTAAATTAAGAATAAAAAAAAACATTTATTTAATCAAAAGTACGGAATTAATTAATATGTACTTACCTAGAATGCAAAATGTAAAAACAATTCGGAAGGTTAACTTCTTCATGATACGAAAGTCTTTTCGATAGGTAACGCTGGCGCGTAAAGCTCAATCTCGGCAGGCGTCGAATCGGAATAAAAAGGACGACACAATTTACGTCAAAAACTCACGTTCTTATTTATATTTAGACCGTACTTTAGTAACAGTATTAGCTGTACCGAGGGAGAAAGCGATGCCGGAGAACAGTGTAGACTGTTCGCCGCGATAAAGCAAAGTTTTTCCGGTTTTCAGATATTAGGTACGTCGCGACGTGATCGAGAATCAATTTCATTGAAAATTGGAGGCGATTTCTAATAGATTCTTTTCTCGCAAGTTCTTCGACACTACACTTCATAAATTAAGCTGAACGTCATTCGTAATTGTTCGCAATAATTTCGCACGAGCAATGTTGTTTTTGCTTCGTAAAGCGTTTTCGAGGGTATAGTCTCCTGATTGTAGTGAAAAATCAAGTTGAATAAACTACTGAGTACAGAAACATTTGCTGGTAGACATGATCTATACGGTTACTGGTGTAAAACACCGTCGAAGCGATACGCGACACGAGGGAGACTGATCGCGCCAGACTCTAATTTTCTCGGTCTCTTCTTCCTCCTCACTTCTTCCCGCTAGATAATCTCGTACAGTTACGGAGGTGGTAGAGTCTACTTACAAATTTACACTATTTTTTTGTAAACCACAAAATTTTAACATAAAACAATAATCGGTATTACTGGCGGATAGATATTAATAAAATATATTTTACAGATGAATAACGGTGGCAATAAACGTTTCAAACTGTTATCGAATAATATGTAGAGAGTAGAGACGAGCAGAAAACACTAAGATAGAAATAGTATGTAGTTTTAAAATAGTTCAATTTATTAGAAATTTTGATTGAATAATAATTAACTTTGCGCGTAAAATTTATTATTTGAAATTAGTGGAAGTCAATCTGAGCATTTCTGTAATTTATATTTTTTATTTATATGTTATATACGAAATGGTAAGTCGGAAATCATTTTTAATAATACATTATGTTTGTAATGTTACAGGGAATTCGGGAGTGTCTTGTGAATGAAAGAGGATCCGGAGAAGAGTCAACTTACCGATTTTCGTTGCCGATGTCAGTGGAGGAACAGCGGCATCGCCAGCGAGTCCATCGGGTTTGCTTCGAGGATGCAGTTCACGTAAACGGGCACAAAAAATAAGTAGATACTAATGTTTAAAATTGAAATAAGCTTCTGGAAAATGGAAATTAATACTCCAGTATGCAATAACGTATTATCAATATTTATTCATTTCACTGATCATGACAAAGTAATAATTACGTAAAGCTGTTAAAAGTAAGACCCCGTTATCACTAGACTGTATATCGTATTTACAAGTATAGTTTGCACCTGACAAAATCTTTCATGTGACATATTTTTTGTTTTTCTCCAGTGTAATATATATATATATATATTCTTTTTTTTCCTGTGGCGCGTTAATTCTTCCTCATCGTACAAAGATCAGGCGGTAAAAGCTAAAGTTTAGTTTTTCTTCTCTTTCTCTTTCTCTCATTATCTCTTAAATGAACAAACAGTAAGCGCCGTCACTGCCACAAGAAAAGATTATTGTACCCAAAACCCCGTTCAGTGAAGTAGTCCAAGTAAAATACTCTAGTTAACAATAAATTATTAAATATCTATTCACAAATGTATGTATAGACTATCAGTATTACTATCAGCGTCGCCAATCACTGCCATTCTCGCCATTATTCTCGATGTCTTTATCACTATTTTTACATACGTACCGCCTAGAGCTTACTGTGCTTGTGTGTGTTATTTAATGTGGGGATCGGAAATTTACAAAATGTCATAGTAAATTTGAAGAATCGCGGATTAGGTATTAAAACATATCGAGATGATAGTCAGTTGTGGATCATTATAAACATCCACGGCATAATTCATCACAAGTAACCATCAATACTATAAAAGTCCATCATAAATTCTAATTAATTTTTGGTGATTTATTCTAGTTATTAACAACGGATAATTATTTGTAATACTAAGTAGATTTTGTGTTATAAAATGAATTTTCTCTACAACAAGAGATTTTTCTCGGATAATATATTGTACATCATTGTATAAATAATCTCGAGCGAGTTACACCGATGGTTAATTAATCGTAATTTATCTACTATAGCCAGTATCATGAAAGCAATCTGCGTACACGTAGAGACACTATTGAAATTTATATATACTATTTTAAATGTAATATTATCTATTCTTTTATCGTTTTGTCTTTTTCCAGATCTCATTTTAACAGTATGATTAAAAATAAATTTTCGTCATTAACGATTAACGTTGATCAGCTTGGTGCAACTCTTCTCTAGATTTTTTAAATTGAGATGCTTGCTAAAATCTTATTGATATCTAACAAGCATTATTAGAACTTTTTAGAGGTCTGACGTAAAACATAAACGACAACATAGTTATTATCATTTGTCACGCTTGAAAATTTCATACATAATTGCGTAATTTATTTCGCTAATCATTTCATTTCGTTTAGACACATTAAAGTAAACGTTTACTCGCGCATTTGTGCGCGTATCTTCCATAATATAAATCTTCCTATTCGTCTGTATATGTATATGTGTGTGTACATTTCCTATTTCGCGCTTGAAGATGACGTTTCGAAGTTTTGCCTTTGGAACTTCATTTCACCGGAAAACGTAGCACGATAACTCTCTCTGCACTAGGTATACATTAAGTAACTTTCCGGCCGTGTTCTTATCATCGATGAGTGCGATGTCTGATTGTTTGGAAATTTCATAAAAGATACCACCAGAGCCAAATCTATTGGAAGAGAATATTTTACAAAAAGTTTATTCACGAGATAAAACTTAATAAGATCAGAGATAAAAAATGATCACAATTGCTCTCATTGAAAAAACTTCCTGCAATTATAATTGTAAGTTTAACCCTGATTACTGCAAATATGCGTACATTTAAGATATATGCTACTGGCTCTAATTGTTTGTGCCGCTGGGTATTGCAAAATTTGGACGAATCAATTTTTACATTTGGTATAAGCGCGTTATCATATGGTGTTTCCTTTACAATTTCATTCTATCTCGCACTCTTCGTATAGAATATGACTTTCTTGCAATCTTTATATACACGTCTACCTCTCATTATAGACTTTGCTAGTTAATCGTCCGCTAGTTAACCGATTTATATAACTACAATATTCGACTGACTTACAATAATGATCGCCATCGTTGCAAACGCGCAGTTGCATTCGCACCTTCGGTCTGTATCCTTTCCGGATACTCGTTTTATTTCGATCAGCTCGCCATGCAAAAGTCACGCACGCTTGCACCGCAATCGTGAGTATGACAGTTTTGGTTTGTGTACTTTCTCCGCTTTTTTCTTATTAAAAAATTCGGGAGAGATTAAATTGGGAGAGATTGGAATCGAGAATAGCAAAATTGTTGGACAGCCAACATCTTTGTAGAGGATATCGATAAAAAACGGGTAAAGGGATACGCGTGTTAAATGTTATGTTACAAAACGTTTTACAGGACCTTTTTTTTAAAAAAAGGTGGTTTAACGATTTACCGGTGATTTTTTTGTTTTAGTTTTTTTGAGTGACTGACAGTTTCATTTTCAAAGTTGTACAAAACAAGGTTATATCGATGATTGATGCAATCTATTGAATTCATACGCGATATAACTTGTCGTCGAAATATAATGCTTGAAAAAATATTGACAGAAATACTTCAACAACGCACGTACACAAATGGATATTATCAACGATTTGATTTATTAATTAGATTTACTTTTTTTTTTTCTAACATATAACGTGAAAAAATTTCCAGTCTTAATAACGCTTCTTCGCGTGCTTTTGGCAGAGTTGTAATTATTGACGTAAAAGAAAAGAACGCGGCTACATCACCGACTATCCGTCACGATCTTTAGATAACGTTTACGTTATGAATGTACATTTAAGTGCAAAATAGATCGCATTGCGGCTGGAAAAGGAAATGGATAAAGCGTTTACATTCTCGCAATATATTTTCTTCTATTTTCATAACTTTCTCGCACGATCTCTCATTCTCACTTTCTTTATTTTTGCTATTTACAAACGTGTGGCTTAAATAACGTTCGTTAACATTTTCATTCTGCTTTTTCTCACTCTCGCGCGCTCTCTTTTTTCACTCTCATTCTCTCTTTTTCTCTCGTCTGTATACTTAAAATAATTATTTTAATTTAAATGTTTCGCTCGCTCTTAAAGTGCGATCGAGAGCAGACTACCTTCTTTTTTTTTTATCCTCTTCCATCGATTCGTGATTTTATTGTGTGTTACACAATGGGTCAAAATCGGAATAGATCGAATAACGCTGTTTACATAAATAACAGTTTTATTATCGCAAAGTTAACGCTTTTAAGATAACGAATAAGAGAAAATAGAAGAATAACGAATGGAGTTTTTTGTCGTATAAAGTAGTTTCCTGATAATAATATTACGTAATAAGGATCGAAGAAAAAGATTTCGTTAATTCGAAGGGAATTTCTTCAGTCTTCTGTCGCTATTTAATTCTGATCCACTGTGTACCGTCGTAATTTTAATATTACATATGTATATTTATATCTGTCGGTTCCATCACTGCCGAACGAGAATTGTCAGTAGCGTTCAATCTCTTATAAACTTGTGTGGCTTATAAAGAAGGAGCTGGGCGATACAGAGGATTGCCCTTGATAGGAAGCACATGAGCTTCAGAGTTGAATACCCAGTCATCTAGACTTATGAGATCGTCATCACTGAAGAGTAAATAGAGATACTGAAAAAAAAGATAGAATTTTTTTACATTTTTATAGTTTATAGTAACTGAAATGTGTAAATATTAAACGTTTAAGGCGGTCTCCGCGGAAAGTAGTGTAAATCAAAATATCGCTCCGTTTCTTCTTACCTTTAATGTTTCAGCAAAGAAGTAACTTTGTTGGACGTCGTCTTTCGCCGAGTCGACTAGGTAAACATTGTTAAGTCCCGTGAATCCTCCAGGAACCCGGCAATGCTTTTCCAATGCTTGAACCGCCTCCCAACCCCATTCGCGATACTTCGGATTTTTCGTTAATCGCCACATTACAAAGTAGGATTCGAAAGTCTGCAGGGAAAGACATCTCATTTTATCATCCAGTAAACGATCAGTTTGATAAATTTTATAATATTAAGAAAAGAAAAAGAAATTCTATTTCCACAAATTTAAAGTAATTAAATGTATATGCACGTTATATTTTCACGTGATGAAAACCATTTACGAATAGGAAAATAATTGTTAAGCGTGCAGAAGAACTTTTTTCTTTCTTTTCTAAAGAAATTTAATTATGATAGTGATGATGTTCCATCAATTCGTGCAGGTTTCACTTTTAGATAAAAGCGTAGACTTACTTCTGGTCGTAGTATATAATATTTTTCGCCGTTCTTCAAACTTCTGGCCTCGCTGCCTTCGATAAAGTGGAAAGCTTCGGGGCCGAGCTTTGTAGCGCTTCTGTCATACGATTCGTGACACGTGTTGGTCAAACCAGCAGCAATGTTCATGTATTTGTCAGACAACTCGTTTTCCAGAGTTTTAGCGCCCAGAGCAAACATACCACCTACAAAAGCCATGATAACGTTATTGACAAGTTTCACATATATCTTTATTTTACTTTTTATCGAGCTGGTAGTTTTTTACATTAATAAAAACAAATAGCAAATTCCGTTTTAATCAAAGTTCTGTTCAATGAATAATCCTTTGCGGTTGCTGTAAAATAGGCGAGTTGGATTGGCGCATGTTTCTAATTTTGGCAGAATTTAAAAGCATATCCTAATCGAAATCAGAAATTTTGCATCAGGTGCAAAAGTAGCACTTGTGCTGAATGTAGCTATTATTTTGTGGTATGTATTTAAGTATCAATGCTTGATAATGAATTAAAATGAGAGTAATGTATTTAAAAAACTTACCGGCGAAGCAAGCCAAGTGTCCCATCTTATGCTCGAGTCTGTCGTATTTTAAATCTGACACGTACACGAGTTTACCAGGAGAAGTCTTGATCATGTGCTCGGTTATAGCGGCTATAGCGTCGTTGTACATTTCACGTGCCTCGACGTCTTCCTTACCCGACTGGATCCAAGCTTTCAATAGGTATTCGTAGAAACTGTCGCCGAGTCCACCGAGCGACATGTGATCTGCAATTTCCGCGAGATGTCTTATAAATCAATTTTTAAATTAATTATATATTACTTAGATTCTTTTCCAATTGATAAAAAAAATATAAATCTATAATAAAAGGCTCGAGCATGTTATAATCTGTTAAAACTATCCGATATTATAATATTAATAAATATACATTAATAATATAATGTTGGTGGACAGATAACAATGATAAACAATAAATTTTTTAAATTTTCAAATACAAACGGCAAATGGTTTGCTTTTGCCAGATTAAAAAAAAAAAATCTCTGGTGCGCCGATTCGTCTTATTTTCCATTCCTTTCATGTTGAAGCGAAATTAAAGACTTGCGGACGACTCGTTTTGCAAGATAAAACGGTTGTTCGACTGCTTTAAAAGAGATACCGCTTTAAAACGGATAGCAACGGTAATCGCAAACGAGATAAAGGAATGTTGGAAGAATCTTTTCCCGGGAAAGAGAGTAGAGTTTGTTCTCGGTGCTGCAGGGCTACTCCGATCACGTTTGAGTCGGACGAAACAAAGGGCACGTTTCTTGATATCTACCGGGTTAATTTCTAGGTGCCTTGGGTTAAAAGCACGATTTCCGTTTTATGTGAAATTTGTGGACGACGGGACATATAATTCGCATTACCTGTCCGATTGTTTCTTTCAGAGAATTAAGAACGTTGTCATATAAAAATCTATGAAAGTGCCGCGAGTTTAAATTTTTAAATATACTTTAAAAGTTCTCATTCCTTTAAATGTACTTTATATCATACGTATATTAATTATATTCATTTCTTTTGGTCAATTAAGTAAACTACAAATGATTCACTTAATTGATCAAATACCGTTACGTATTCATTATTTATAGATTCGCGAAATATTGATCTTAATATTGAATTAATATTTAATATTTTATTTAGCATGTAACAGTCGAGATGGACAAAGTCTCTGAACTTCGCACTCTTGCGCGCGCGCATGCGTGACGGTGCGCCCTGCTCGGCCGATGCCCGTACATCTGCCTTTCCCCCACGGACCGCCGACCAGGTAACATCTAAGAAGACGCTGCTCCCTTTGTACAGCGATTCTACGCATATTTGTTAGACGAGGATGCAACGACGGCGCTAATTACTTGCTCCTGCCCATGCCGTGGATGCGGAGAGCACCGACAATTATCTTTTCTTACTTTAAAGTAAGTATTATATCCATTTATACGCTCGTTACATTTACTCTCCTGTACCGATTGCTTTATTTAACGAATTAATTATTTCGACGGACATATTCAACAGTTTAAAGTTAAAGTTAAGTACGTTATTACTGTGCAGAGATTGCGGCAAGTGCGGTGTCTACGTCGTCACCTTCCGCGCGGGGTCTACGTCGTCACCTTGCGCGCGGGGTCTACGTCGTCATCTTGCGCGCGAACGCCAAGGACGCAGTTAAAGGGACGGCGTTCACGGTATCGCTTGCGCATACGATCGTCGAGCCACAGCTGACGTCGAGCACGCTACCTACGGCAATCCTGCGACTTACGCCAAGCTCGGCGGCATACGAGACGTGCGCGCGGCATCAGAGGTCATCGGCTCCTCGCATTTCGTACGATGGTCGACCACACGCTGAAGCGAGCGAGTCTGTATACGCGCCCGCGACATCCCGAGAGGAGAAGCAAACCATGGAAAAATACAACGCATCGGAGAACCCACCCGAAAATAAGCATGACTTTATTTTTATATATTTAATTCATGTAATAATGAAAGACGTAGTTAAGTTTCCTTCTTCCCTCGCCTTGATTTGTTTTTGGAATGTCGTACAGAGTATATAGCGCGATAGAATGTGCTTGTAATAAAGATGTATAAACAAAGGTCGGGTGGTCGAGGGCGCGCGGCCTTGACGCCTGATTCCAGAGTAGCATGAGCCGGTAGTCGAGCGCGTGGTAAATATGTGAGACCAGAGACCTTCGTACGAAGGTTAAAATCTATTACTTTTATATATTTAATTCAAGTAATAATGAAAGACGTAGTCAAGTTTCCTTTTTCCCTCGCCTTGATTTGTTTCGGGAATGTCGTACAGAGTATATAGCGCGATAGAATGTGTTTGTAATAGAGATGTATAAATAAAGGTCGGGTAGTCGAGCGCGCGTGGCCTTGACGCCGGATTCCAGAGTAGCATGAGCCTATAGTCGAGCGCGTGGTAAATATGTGAGACTGGAGACCTTCGTACGAAGGTTAAAATCTGTACGCGACTGATAAAATACAGTTATCGGATACCGCGAGTTCATTTCTGCGATTAGCAACAATACTTTTATTTCTCGTTACGTGGCAATATAATTTCAATCCTTCCCGTTGTAGCTCTACATCTCTGTACTAATAGCAATCATTTATTTTTATGTTACGGGATATTTTTCGCGAGTGTGTGCTCAATGCATGGAAGAAGAATTCAACCCATCTCAGTCATCCTGAGAGGAGGAAGAGGCCTCGGAAAGGCATCATGTGCCGTCGGAGCCATCCGTGGGTAAGGATCACTTTTTTTGTAATACAAAATTAATTGTTTAATTATTTGATTATCAGATAACTTTTTTTTTTTAATTATTTATTTCATAAACGAACTTAGAAGCGTATATAATTTTTTTTTTAATTTTGAAAATTAATTGCAGCATTTTTGTAAGTTTATTTTATATTTTTCTGTTACAGATCGACTCGTTTTTTTTCGTCAGCGGTATAAGAAAGCGGTATAAAAAGTATTATTTAAACTTTGTTAACGAGAGTACCGAAAATGTCGCGCGAATAGATTCACTTATCAATCCGCGCGCGTATTCGCGAGTAACGCGAGTGACCTGTGGATCTGAGTGCTGAGAGGAGGACCAGGTCCAGGATGGACATCGGGCACCGGCAGAGCAACGATTGGGTAATTATCTTTTCTGATTTATATTAAAATAAGAATTTTTTTTTAATTTTTTTAAATTAATAATTATTATTTAATGCATGTTTTTAATTATTTTTACTTGTCTGTTACAGAATATCATCGTACCAAGGCATCATCGTTGCTGATCTCTGCCCGCGTCGCATCTAAGGGTGAGTGATTTTTTTCTTTTTATGAAGGCAACGAATTTATAAGAAAAAAAATATATTTATTGTAATATTTATTGAATTGTCACAATTAAAGCAGTAGAACTTGTAAATTCGTTGCTTTCAACAGTAGTAGTAGCTAGAAAAGTAGTTAGCTCATCAACGAGAAGACCTTTTTCGTCTTCATCGACTACTTGACGTAGTCAACTACTGTGACAGTAATACTGTCTAATTAGCAAAAATATTATTTAACTCGTTCTTTCGTCTTTCGATTATAAATACAGATTTAAAATCATAAATCGAAAATTATAAATCTAAAAAATAAATAAAAATATAGTTATAAAAATAAATAATTTGCGGCGTGAAAATACCGATCTGTAAAAAAATATCGTTAATTAAAATTTATAAAATTTCAAATAGAATAATAACAAAATTAACTTATATTTATTCTCGCGGCACCTTTGTACCTGTCGTCTCTTAGTAATTATACATATCTAATCATGTAAAACTGAATGAACAAATATTCTACTTACGTTGACCCCACTTTCCTGTTCTCGGATGAATGTAATTCGGGTATAAACCTTTCGGTTTCTCCAGGCTCTTGAGGACCTTTCTTACGTTCTCGACTTTACTCTTGAACACTGGATTATTCGTTATATCGCTCAAATAGGTAAACTCGAGATGCATCGTTCCGATTTCGGATAAAATACTGCAGCCGCTGCTTGCCCAGCCGTAATTCTTGCTAGACTGAAAAATAAGCGGAAGTTTCGGGCTAGAACTCATCGCGATATAAAATGTTGAGAGTAATAAACGGATAGGTCAAGCAGGGTACGATAACGGTCTAAGAAAAAAAATTATAACATGCCGATAATAATGTAATACGAAATATTTCGCGACAAGCGGAAGAGAGAAAAAACAATAAAGAAGTTTAGTATGCAAATTTTATTTTATTCATGTAGATTAAGAATTTATTAATTCTTTTAATAAGTCTGACGTATTTAAGAAATTTAAAAGGCGATTTAAATTTATATCGCGCGAGAGAATTTACTTATCTAGTTTCATAGAATATATGAAAAGCAAATAGATTGTAATACCGACGGTATAATTGGTGAGAGCAGCCAGGAATATGCTAATTCTTTGTGAATAGGATCACGATATTAAGGATAATATGAAAGCTCTGTAGAATAAAATCTGATACGGTTTTGAATAATCAAAAGCCATTGTTAAAACGTCGAAAATCCAAAGAAACGAATAAGTAAATCTGTTCGGATATCGTCTGAATATCTCGTAACGAGGATTTAGGTAGATGACGCTTGGTTGAGAGAAGCATAATCGGTTTATAATTTAATCTACCCAATTAACTTCGCCATCATTTCACCGCGGCAAGAAAAACTTGGGGGAAAAAAAAAATTATACCAAGCGGATTGATAAAAATACGTGCAAGTCTAATCATGATTTCTATAACACTTTCCTGAACAGATCGTCTTAAATATAAATTGAGAATCCTTCTATACTTTAAATATAATAATTATTTTTTTTATTGCACCTATCACTTAAACTTTTCAATTTTATTAAAAGGTAAAAAAATTAAAAAAAAAACTTAACTTTAATTGTCTTGGTTATAAAAGAATTATTTCGACAAGTTTCTCTTTCGACTCGATTGCTGGATTTAATTTCAACGCGATTAAAATATAAATGCGCAATTTTGCTACAGCCTATATAAATTTGCGATGTTACGATATCCGTGAGCTCTCGTTTCATCCTTTAATCCCAGCGCAGCTAATGAGCGGGTATCTTTTTCGGGAGAAATGAAGTTAATGTAATATCAAAGTACATCGAACCCATCTCGGCGCGTTGATGCGAGTTATGGCTACGAAAAGCCGCACTTACCCCGGTATGGAGGTTGATGAGGGAATGAGGAATTCCGGTTTCCGTCTGGAAGGCAGGCAGCATCCGTTCGCCAAGCTGCGCCGCCTTATCCCGGAACATCACGTCTCCCGTGAGAGCGTAACAGGCAAGCAGGCTTCCCATGAAACGAATATTCGTCTCGAACAGCGATATTTCGGAGTTCTGAAACAAAACGAGCAAAATGCACGGATTAATAACATGTTGATCGTTTAATCACGAATGGAAAAAAAGTTATCGCGGTATATAATATATCGTTCACGTACACGCATCCGTCATCTTTCCGTACAATCGATTATTACGGCGAATAACGCGTTGATTATCCTCTCCGTTTCCCATTGCAGCCGTACGGCTGCATATTACAATTTGTCAAATGGATTATAGGCCGTTAATAAGAATTATTTTAATATCGATAGATACATAGCCTCTTATTATTTTATACAGTTAATTAAAAAGAAAAAAAATATTATACGGTATATATTAATATAGATTTAAAACTTATTAATATATGGAGAAAATTCTTTATATCTACCGTCGTTATTTTACTTATAAAAGTTAATACAATATAAAGAGCTTATAGAATTATAACTTTCTTGATATATTTTGTGCCATTGCGAAAGCTAAAAGGGTGGGTTTTTATCTTTAATAACATTATAATGCTAATTTATTACATATAACTGTAATAAAATTAAGTTGAAAATAATGTAAAAAAGTTTATTACGGGTGTAAAAAAGGTTTTGCTGAAAGTATCTGAAAAACCTTTGCAGAAAATAAAAGCATATAGAGCAGGAATTACATTTTTTTCAAAGACGATTTAATTTAATTAAAATATTTTTATTATGCGTGTATATAAATTTGCGTTTAAAATTATCTCATCTGTGGTATCACTTTGAAGTTTGAAATTTCAAACTTTTTATTACGAAAATGTCGTCGTGTGAGTAAGATCAATTGCCGATAGTAATAATAGTTGTATATATTCGTTAAACATTCGGAAGTAACTTGATAATTAGGAAAATCTGAAAACGCACAACCGTAGAGATAATGATGTGTGCCACATGAAAGCAAGTAAATTGCCGTTGTTCTCACGTTTGCGAGGTATTGTGCCGCTAATTGACATTTATGATGCACGTTGCGATAGGAAGTACTGTGGGAAGTTCGTAAGCAATACATTTTCATGTCGATTATGCTCCGGGACTAAAGGCTTCTTGTCAACTCTAAATTACACTTTAGATAGATTTTCCACCGAACCTGCAATTTGACTATCACGTTACACGCGCTTAGGAAATTAAATAAATCATACAGATAGATTATACTTAATAAAATAAAATATAGCATGCAAAAATGGTAAAATAAAATAATACATAAAACCGATGCAAACACGCGCGCGCGTGTTGTGTTGTACATTAAATTAATTTGCAGATTAATTAAAACTTTATGGACGGGAAACATAAATGGAAAAATCCGTTCAACATTTTTATTATCCAAAAAGGGGGTCAGTTTAAATTCCATTTAATTCTATTAATTGATTTGTAATAAGCCGGACATTTTTGCGGTTTACATAGAAAAGTGTCGCGGCGTTAACTTTTTAACGTTTAAATGTTTTATTCGCATCTTTATTCTCGAATGTGATAGTCTTCATCTTTCTTTTTTCTTTTCTATTCTTTTTAGTCTTTCTTTTCTCCACTTATCTATACGACTCCTTTTTTTCTTTTTTCTTTTATACTTTCTTTTACGGCAGTCCTTGTTTCTGATAATATCTCGCACTCCATTTACAGTCGCTAATAACGATAGTAAGTTTTAATGAAAATGTTACATTTATAAATGCACACACACACACACACACACACACACACATAAATATGTAGAAACTCGTATATACGTCGCATAGTGGCATTGATATTCGTGGTAGCACGTGCATACGATACAATCCAGACATGCCTTCTCTAGAATTCATGAACATGCGTGCCACAGTGCACGGATCCGATGAATTGTTGGTATTTTACACGCGAATCTTTGATTATCCACCCTGTTGCCTCTTCAATTTAGCCGTTTGAAACATGGCGTGTTGAATGGCTTTAAAGTTCCATCGATATTTACCCCCGGACAAGCACATTTTCTTCTCATTTATCTAACAAATTCGCGGACCGCTTTTTTTTTCTTTCTTTTTTTTCTACAAACTAATTCGACGCACGGAGAATTATCACCAGTCACAACAGAAACGCAGGTTTTAAAGCAGACTTTTATTTCCGATTTAATTGCATTTTTTTTCCGGGTTTGAAAAAAAGAATCGAAAAATTCCCGTGTGACCTAAAAGCTTGAAGGGGCTTTAAAAGTACTCCTCGCACTAGGTGTGAGTAATCTTTATATATTTTTCATACAACTTGCGGCACTGGATTCGATATAATCCCGTGGAAAATATTCTATTTATTACAGCGTAGGAAATTGTTGCCCGCGGTAGATTTGCAAAAAACGTTTTCGCGTCGCGAGACTGTTATTTCACGGCTCTCCGATCCGATCCCTGTCTCGTTGATTCCGTGGGTGGAGTCGTCGGTTGAAATAAAGCCAGACGGAAGCCCGGCCGCTAGGCGTCACGCTATTTTCCACTAGCTCAGCGGCACGTCGGCCACCCTCGTCCTTCCTAATCTCACCCCGCCGGTTCGTAGACGCGTTGTCAGTTCTGCATAAGATCCTCCTTATCGCTTCGCGCATCTCTTTGCGTACAATAGCCAATGAGCTGCAGGCATTTCGGTGCGAAACGTAATATCGCGGCCACGTAAATTGTTGCTCGTTCATCTTCTTATGCCGAGGAAGAGAACGTCGGCTGTCAGATGCTATGAAATTACAATGTACGTCGTAATTTCTCATTAAGTAACAAATATGAACCTTTAAGCGTTTTTCAATTGTAACATATTAAAAAAACAAAAAAAAAAGAGAAAAAAAACCTGTACAGCTGACGGCGTCTTCGAAGAACACGGAAATTACGATTATATCGCCGTTTTCGAGTACGGTCGTCGTAAATGGAAATGTGCCGAGGTAACTCGAGCGAAAAGCATTGTGAGGAGCCGAGTCAATTGTTTGAAGAGGGCTTTTTAACAGAGAATGGAGCTACGGTTGGACACGCAAGTGATCGCAAGTGTCGATGCAATCTTTGGAACTGTTTTGTAAATCTTGTGGGGAAACTGGTAGCTTTGGTATATTTTGTAAATGGTAAAATTAATTCTTAGACTCGAACGGCGCCTTTCTCGTTTATTAAAAAAACTAATTATATATTTTATTCGTCTACAAAAAAATTAAATATACATGCAAGAATTTATAGAAATACTATCAAATGCAATTTAAATTAAAATAAATTAAAATAAAATAAAATAAAATAAAATAAAATAAAGTCGACAGTAGTTCAACTAGTTGCAGCCTCACCGCAACTCCATTCTCTCCGTCACGCGCACTAAAGCAAGCTACGTAAGTTTTGTAACATAAAGTCTCGTAAATGTAACACGACCTTAAGCATAGGTCACTGTTTGGCCTTGCAACCGCGTTGCACGGGGAAGTTTTGCGAGTTTAGTAAGATGAAATTACATTGCGGGAAGTAACAAGAGCGCGCGGCAAACGAGAGTAAACCAGTTATTTTCAAAGTGTGATAATTCTTGCTCGTTCATCACTTTCGTCTAGTTTTCATTATTCATTTCGTCATTCAATTTTTTTTATCTTAGCTTTACTCGCTCGTCGATTAAATAACCGTGTACATTTTTTTTTCTTTTTTTAAGAAATTGATTGATGTGATATTCATATTTCCGCGTTTTTAGCTGTATACATTTTATAATATATAAATAATTTAATATTGAACAGATTTTAAAAGTAATTATCTTACGATTAAAAACGTGAACTCATCTTACTGAATATAATTGTAATTAGCTGCGTAATTAAGTATCCAACCCTGACACTAGTGTCATATTCTTTCTCGCTATTATTATCAATATTTTTAAACGTTGTTAGGTTTATTGATTTTTAACCATAGTTTTTTACGAACTTTTTTTTTTTGTTTTTGTTTTCTTTGTGAAAAAAGTTAGCCGGGAAGGAAACAAAACTTATACGTAATCATCGGTTGTGGTTACGCGGCTATTAGGCGAGACACGTTATAAACTCGATTGCAAGAAGCTCTCGCATGCTTTTGCGCCACTTGTAAAGGCAACTTGTACAACGCTGCGGAGCTCGGCAGATAGTCACGAAAGCACTCGCGCGAGTAACAAGTTTCGACACGCCTTTATACACGCTCCACTTTTGCCGGAGCCCTATACGATAGCTCGCCATCCTAGGCCAGTCGACGTGAGGTAACAAAGGAATTTTCCTACGAAGGGATTCCGCTTATCTTAGGAAACTGCCGCGGGGTAGAAAAAGTGTTGTATACCTGTGTGATAATGCCGCGCGTCGTATCGCCATGTTGACGAGGGATGACTTTCGAACAACAGCCCTCTCGGGATCTGGTTTCCTTTACCCTTTTTTTAACGTGTCTAGACGACACGATAAATCAGCAAAATAGCAAGGACGTAAAAAAAAAGAAATTTTTTTTTAATAATTAGATAATCGCGACTTAGTTTTTATGTTAGATTGGCTGATGTGATTTAGAAGAACGTGGAAATAAAAGTTTGATTTAAACGTCCTTTTTATTGAAACGACTGTAACTGTCGCGTAGACTTTTTTTTTTTTTATACGTGCGATTTACGGCTCGAGTGTTATTAATGAATATTTCTATCGAACGCCAAACCGGAGGAGAATCTTGACGCATTATGCACGCCCCACGGCCGACAGTTCTATTCTTCACAGTACTACCGCACATTTGTTACACGGAGGGTAAGACGAAGGAGGTTTTCGGTGGAAGAGAGCGTATTTAACGAGACCGGTGGAGAATGCCCTAAAAGATCGTAGATCTCTCTAACGGGAGAATTACGGAGATTGAAAAAGATATGGCCTTTTTCTTATTATTCACACTTCGGTCTTGATAATAACAACTGACCAACACCGATCTTCTATTCACTCGCGAAAAATAAGGCTAAATGAAAAATAAGACACATTTTGCACGTATTTTTCACGTATTTGCAAAGTAAAATTTTGATATATGTATCATTAAATGCATTTAATTCGCGAACGTTAAACGGAAAGATTTGTCACATGTACTTAATAATTTTTTTAAGGTCTCTCTTTCTCAATCTGCTGTTTTATACCCTTCGCGTACAAAAAATAGCCTCCACACGATTTTCTAATTTCAAGTAGATTACGTTATAAAAAATTGACCCTTGTCACGCTCGAATACTAATTCGAATTTTACGAATCGAATATGCTATTAGACGGAGTAGTCGTACTAGCCGACAGCTGTGAAATACGATGCGGAGCGTGCTAATTTCTGCCTCGGTACGCCCTGGGAGATTTGTGCGCGACGAGTTGCATGCGTTCTTCGTACTTATAAGCGATGCCGATAGCGCTCCCAGGTAGAGGCTGCTCGTGGAATAGAGACATTACATTCGTAGTTTAGATAAGACATATTGCGTGGTAACACGATGTCAAAGGATCCCCCTTCAGGCATCTGCGCTTATCAAGATTAAGTCGCCGTTTATAATCGGGATTTCACGAGCCAGAGCAATCGAGACGATTAATCGTTAAAAAAATACAAATTTATTCGAAACGCAAAATTAATTTTTAATCAAAACGACGCTTTCGATCTTAATTTCATTACGCGTGCTAATAAATCCGTATATTATTCAATACCAATTCGTTTATTTTAAACATTTGCAGACATATATTATATTAGCTATTTTCCAGTAGTGTCAAGGAATAATTTAATTTCGGGGGGTATTTGAATATAAATTAATATATGATAAATTCGAAATGTTCGATTATCCAGGAGCGTTACTTTCTAGCTAGTACAATGCACTTTTCTTTATAAAAGTGTTTAATAATCGTAATAGTTTATTGCTATAGCTTGCGATTACAAGCGCACAGAATAAATCACCATGAAATATGATAACGATGAGCTGACGAGCTGCAATAGAAAATATAGAATTTCTTTTTAGAACATGCTATTATTTTATTTTTAAACACGTAATATATTTAGAAAAAATATTTTTAGAAAAAGAAATATTTTAAAACTATATGATTCCCACGCAAATGATAATACTTTACCGTAGCAAAACCTTGCAAAGACGGCAAATATAAGCCAAGACACACCGTAAGGGTGGACGGTTTCATACTTCGATACGTTATCATTACGAGACATTTTTGTATTTTTAATGGTGCCTCGTACCATCGAGTACTGCATCTGTGATTAATCTATATTAATTAATCTGCTATTATAAGCAAATTTAATTTAAATCTTAAATTTTCTCTGCACTCACATTTTCTTAAATATATCATCGCTATAATCTATGACTTTTTGACCGATGTAATTGCAAAAGAATATGTACAAAAAGTGAGTGGCAATGTATAAGAACGACATGCTCGCACCGCCAATATTTTTCGCCATAATGCATTCACAAAACTGCGAAATTTGCAATTTAAAAAAAAAAATTGTTACACGAAGTTTGTAACATAATTAGAAACCTTGTAAACTCACGAGATACATATTGATACTCAACGATGTAACGCCGAGAGGTATTGCAAAAAAATGCGAAATTGAGAAAGTGCGTTTCAGGAAATCAACGAATCTTGAACAATTATCACATAATAATGTAAATTTAAATGCTTGGAGAAAAATTATTATAATATAATAAGTCATAAAGAAGTACTAAAAAAAAATTAGATCACACTTAAATATTAAAAAAATATATTTTGAAACAATTAAAGAAGAATTTTATGAATTATAATACCATACTTGATAGCACTTCGATGATTATCGACAGCCTTCACGATGCTTTTACTGTTAAATTTTTCTGAAGAGATTAACCATTTTATGTGGCTTTTATTTAAAGTACGTTCGATTCGATAACTAAAATTATCAATCAAATAAAAAATTAAATTTACATATTAAATCGTAATAAAATCTTTATAGGGTTTTTTTTTTTATTAATATTTAGAAGTTTATTACCCAGTAATTTGAAACATTGAGCATATATGTTGCACATACATTATCATCAAAGTTTCGGTGGCTATCATTATACTGGTACTGATAAAGGCTATCAGAAACAAATACAATGTTAACAAGTTGGCGTACTTCTCGCGATCGATAAAAAACTCCATTGCAGTTGGAAGCTGCCACGATTGCCGCGATTCATTTAACGGTATCACGATATTGAGAATACTTGGCGAAAATAGCATTAATATAAGGAGAAAAAGCGTTGAATATAACCATACTGCAACAATAAGACATCTTTCAATTCGAATTTCAATTTCCGCTATCGATCGATATTGCAATTAACAGCGCTCTAAAATTTTCGATTTATTATATCATTACTCACGTAACATAACGATTGTATAGAACCTTCCGTTGGTAGCACGTTTGTGCATGATTTTAAGTTCCTCTTCTTCTTTTAGAGAATTCCAATCGTATCGTATTTGTTCTATAAGCTCTTTCACCTAGAAAAGATCCTAAGCAATAACTAAAATAAGATATTCACAAACGTGGTGAACAAATTTTAACTACTGTTGTCTGCGAGAAAATGCAGTTTTAATTATTCATAAAAATCTGGGTTATCGTCGTACGATTTTTGAAGATAATTATGTTGCTTTCAAACTCACTTTATTCCTGTTAATAAACGTAGCGAAATATTTAAGCGCGCAGTATATTGAAGGCCCGACGATCGAGAGAACATTTAATAGGAGATCTATACTGTATTCCTTAGTGACGAGCGATGATAACTAAAAATAATGTTGCGTGCAATGTCTGATATTCATACCTGGCACAAAGCCGTAACAATATAGAATTTCAAATTAAAGATTTATACCGTATAAATTTTATACAACTATAGGAAGGATAAAAATAACTAATTGCAAATAAATATCGAACTCGGAAATTTTGCCGGATCGGCGGGAAAACAAACCTGAAAAACGGTACTAGATAGCAGAAAGAGAAACAAAAATATGCAGTAAACGTATTTTGTGCATTGCGTATAATACGGCCACAGTCCAAGGCAGGTTAATAGTATTCGATTGATTCTATAGTAGTGACCACCGGCAAAGTCCATGCTGCGCGGTATATGTGCTCGAGATACTATTTCAACGGTAACTTGTACCTATATATTTTTCCATTTTATCTATCAGTATATATTGCACGATATTTTTATCTGCAAAATGCCGAGAATTGCAAGTAGTAAAATTTAATTTCTACGAAAAGAGTGACGCGGTTAGTGTCAGAAATGTAAAAAAAGAGACAATTTTCCAGTCATTACGTGCATATCGTATCACATCTGTAGGATAATGAAAGAAAATAGTTTAGTGAATTGTACATAAATAATACGCTTTGCTCGTGGTAGAAAAAAAAAGAAAAAAAAACACACAATGAAGGTGTTAATGCGCGTAGTTTTTCACTTTGCATTTTTTTATCTCAACGCTTTTTACATTTATTTGCACACAGTCATTCTACATTTTCTTATGGCGACTCGTTCGAATCTTTCCTACTTTTACTCGTAATTTCAAGTTTCAATATCGATGCGGATTAATTTTTATTCCAATATATGAATATTATACGTATTGATGTTGGGAGTATTAAAAATTTCGTTCTCGAAATGAACAGGAGAGACCGTTATTATTTTGTGAAATTCAGTCAGATCATCGGATCGAATAAATTGCGATCGCATAAATTATCCGTTTGCTTTGAGAGACATGACAATTTAACATCCATGCGGAATGCAATACGCAACAACGGCATACGCAGGTATCACGCCTACGACATTTTATTAAAATATTTCGTAATAAAACCAATAACAAGTTTCTTGTTTCTTTTTAACTTTCACCGTGCTGTCAGCATGAAAAAAAGTCGAAACAGCACCTCACTACCTAGGTTTTTTTTTATATCATTTATTGTATATGCAATAGTACAAATAATTAAAATTACAGTATTAGATTAATTGCACTTGCATTAATTTGCTTCCACAAAGCGTATTGTAATAGCATTAATAAATTCAAACTACTTGCTTCGTAGATTTTCGCGTTTTTTTTTCTTTTCTTTTTACTATTTCATGCGAATCATTAAAAAACGGAACAAATTATTGCGAAATACGAAATCGACGTGCTCGCGAGCTGAAATATAAATTAGGTTATAGCGCGTATAAAATAAAAATAAAATTAATAATAATTATTAATAATTTTACCGTGGCAAACCCTTCAAACGACGAAACGAACAAGCCATCAATGACAAGCGTGCAATGTCGCACGCCTCTCTGCATTATGAGCAGCAGTAATTTTTGAGCTTTCAATGGAGCTACGTACCATTGCACGTTATATCTAAAATTTGCTATTAAAATATTATAACTGAAACCTTCGACGATGTCAAAAATTTAATTCTTTTTATTTTATTTTTTAAATCAGTATTTAATTTGAATCCGACAGTTTTAACTTTTCAATAAACTCGTTACTTACGTTCTATAAAACATATCACTGCTATGATTAATTACTTGCTGTCCCATATAATTCGTAAAAAACATATACCAAAAATGGCCAAGAATAAATATAAAACTGATAACTGTCTCGAAATATTCCTTGGATGCTATCAATTGAGAAAACTGTAACACATAAATGATTTATTTGCTTAGAAAAGAAATTTAAAATTTACATTTATATAAATTAATATATATTTCGATACTATATTGTTAACATTCAATAGAGATATATTAATAACTTAACTTTTATTAGCCGGAATTAGCATGGTTTACATTACGCGTGAAATTCAATAAGTTACGTAAATAAACAATTACTCACGCGATAGAGATTAATGCTGAGCGAGATTACCCCTAATGGTAAAAGTGCTGAATATGTCCATTTGCAAATTACTTTCAGCATTTCGACGAACCTTAAATGACGATAAATCTTGAATGCGCGTAGGGAAAATATATATTTACACAGACGATTGCTATTAATTAGGAGTGCTAATGATTTGCGCGACTTTTAAAATTTTATAGTCTCCCTTAAAATAAAGACATTGCGGATGAATAAATTACTAATGACAGTTACGAACTCGATTGCTTTCTTGTACATGTCGAAGCCGCTGATTATCCCCTGATATATCATTGAATTTCTTTTGGCGGTCGACGCGACACCTTGCACTTTGTTTTCGTGCAACGCCTGATCTATACGATGACTGAAATTAACGCAATTGTAATTCACTTGTAAATTAAAACCAATTGATTTATCCGCCGAAGTCTCTGAACATCGTCTTACCCGGCTATTTCGAATAAACCACACGCGTGTTGTACAAATGACATGTTGAGTGTTTCAGAAGCCGCCACTGTCGTAAAACCGCTTACAACAATAACGGTCAGTTGAAAGAAAATTAGGAAATAGTGCTTTTGCTGATCTATAAAACACTCGATTAAGATTGGAAACTGTCGTGGACAAGATTCATTTTTACTGGACATAATGTCCAGTAAAACGTTCGATAGAAACATTATTATAATAAAACCAAAGATAGATACATAGATGAACACTGTAAATTAACGGAGTAAGGATTAAAGTGGGAAGTAAATAAGGAAAAAAAAAATTAATTCGAGGCAATTGAATGGAGAAATAATGGCTGCGTTCAGCAGAAATGCTACGTTTGTAGCTGCTGTAAAATTTGCAAATCTGATTGATGTTAAGATTAAAAGCGCACGCTAATTAGATCCATGAGTTTTACTAAAGTTGCAAAGTAGTTTTTTTTTTTATTTATTTTTTTTTTCGGCTGGACGTAGGGAGTTACTAGATATATTTCTTACGTGTTACTATTAATGTGACAAATCTGCCGATGGCCGCGTACTCTTTGATTATTTCGATCTCGTGCGTGTTACTTAATTGATTCCAATCGCAACGCACTCGCTCTAGTATATCTCGGAACTGTATCGACGAGAGAATAATTATTTAATTATCTTGAAAATAATCCCACGCGATTGACAACAATAATTTATTTCCAAGTTTCAATACGAGTATTTTATTTATCGGGTATACGTTTTTACCTGTCTCATTTTTAAACAGCTAAAATGATATTTTAATGTGTAAGCAATCCACGGAATGGTGTACGCGAGAATTTGTAAAAGAATATTTACATTATATTCGTGGGTGATAAAAGGCGTTAACTAAAAAGAAGAAAAAAAAAAAGAAAAAGAAAAAACGTTTCGTTCAAATTATTTCTTTTTAATTAAACTTAGTCCTATTAATAATATCATTATTATTTCAATGAGATAAGAGAAAAAAAATATTAATAAGAGGCGTAAAATAGAAGAGGATAATATACCTGAAATACAATACCCGATACCAGCGTCATGGTCGTGAACGTAACCGCGATATGTCTAGAACTAGACTTTTGGTTTGGCCATAAGCCAACGCACAGCAACAAAATTCGATTAACCGCGTAGTATCTATTTATCGGGCAATAATGGCAATTCTGCCATTTCGATATAAATGTTGAAACGCGTTCTTGTCGAATTTTTATCCACGACTCGACACTTAGGCCCGGCATGCTAAAGTTCGATCTGTTATTTCCGCGTGTTCCAAGTAATGACGATCCGTTGTAGAATTGCGAATGGGTTCCCTGGTCGCTAACAGTCAATAGCAAATTATAGCTTTAGCATACATTTCGTCGGCGTTCGTACCCGCAACCCCTCGCGAATGTTATTATGAAACCAGCTATTTTTTTTCTTTTTTTTTTTTCTTCTTTCCTCTTCGTGTTAAATATTTCCCTTTTACACCACGACGCAGGCGTAGTTGCAGGGTCATTCTCACGCATTTCCGACCGCTTTTCACTTGCATTCGAGACGCGGAGCGTTACGGTACTTGCCTTCCCTTGTATTGAAGTAACGTGTGCTAACATCATTCAAGATTAACTGGAAACGGTATTACGCGATTGCAATTGTCGAGAATTGATTTGTGTACCGGCTCAGTGTTTGGCAGGTATCGTGAAGATTTATTTTGAATTCAAGCTCTATATTAGTAAGCTGTAACTAGTGATGCAGTGTTTGAAATGTATTATAATGTGCCGTAATTACCCTAACGCACTCGCGAAATGTAAATACGCTTTCTAATTATATCAGACTTGATGGCAATAACGATATTATACATGTGTATAATAACGTCACGCGCGTTCCCGTTTTTAGGATATATCAGTTGAAAATTCGGATAAAAGTTGCGCCATGTAAAATTTACGAATATTGCATTTTTACTTCGTTAATAATGCGTTAATTTTTATAATATGCAGCTCTCCATAAAATATACAAGTACTGACAAATTTCACAGAACCTCCACTTTTGGTTACACGACAGACAATATAATAACAATAGCAGATAATAATCTCGTAAATTATTTTTGTACCGCTATGCCGACAAAATTATTGCATCGTGACGACCTATGTGCTTGACTAGTAATAAATTATATGTTACGAGCTCGTTCACTGGACGGAATAAATAACCATAAAATACGAAAGTGACATGCTTATCATCTAAAATAAAAAAGTTGTACTCTTGACAATAACGTAGAACGAATGTTCGACGACAAGTAATTATTAGTACGGAAACTTTACCGTGGCGAATCCCTCTAACGACGGTATGAATAGGCCGCCGAGCGTGATTGTGCAATGTCGCAAGCTTCTCTGCATCACGAGTAGCAATAACTTTTGCACTTTCAATGGCACCATATACCACTGCGCGTTGTACCTACATGCCATTTAAAAAATCGTATATCTAAATAGTTAACTTACATGTTGAATAAAATATTAAAAAAAATAAAATAAAATGAAATACAATACAAAATAACAAAACTCTTCCCCATGCCGCGCGTGTAAAACATGATTAATTAACTCTCACGTTTTATAAAAGATATCGCCGCTATGATCGATCACTTCTTGTCCCACATAATTGCAGAAGAACATGTACCAAAAATGTCCAAGCACGAATAGAAAGGTCGTTACTGTATCTTGATACTCGTTGCTCGATATCAACCGCGAAAGCTGCGATCATACAGAAGGTTAATTTATCGCACATGTGAAATATGAATACTGCAATGTGCGCAGATGTGCACGGGGAAGGGCGGAGACGTGTTAATTCCTCGGTGCCATTAGCAAATATATAAAATTAATAATTAAAAATTTTTTTTATTAATAATTACGCACGCGATAGAGATTGATGCTTAGCGACAGCACGGTCACTGGTATCGTGATGAGATACATCCACTTGAATGTATCTTTCGACATTTCGATAAACCTTGAACAACGACGTAAGTAGAAATAAATATACGAAAATAATTTCATTAGCGGCAATTACGCGTGCCTTAAAATTTTTTTTTTAATTCCGTATAAAATTTCTCGCACTTGAAATTCTACGTCGGCTCGAATTTATTAGCGGAAGTAAACGTTTAAAGATAAATCAATTAATTGTCAAAAGCTAGAGAATAAGAGAAATTTTCTCGACTAAATTAATAGGAATTACGGACTCCATTGCTTTCCTGTGTATATCGACCGCGTGGGTGATTCCTTGACGCATTATTAAATTCTTTTCGGCGACGGATATGATATTTCGCGCCATACCTCTGTGCAATGTCTCTTCTATGCGCCAGCTGAAAAGTAACGTAACGTAATTGTAAATGCTAAGTCATTTATTTGCTTCTCAAAACTTTTATATCCACGACACGTATGTATTTACTTAGCTATTTCGAATAATCCGCATGCGTGCTGCGTGTAACACATGTAAAGCGTCTCGATGGCTACCACGGTGGATAAGCCACACACGACAACAAGAAACGCAAAAAATAAAAGCAGAATAAAATACTTTTGCTCGTCTATGAAGCATTCGACCTCCGCGGGAAGTCGTCGCACGCGAGACTCGTTTGCAGCCGTGGTGAAGTCCAGAACAAAATTAGCCAGTAGGTGTATGAAAATAAAACCGAAGGTACTTAGATAGATGAACACTGTAACGATCAAGTCGATCCTAAGTCGTCGGGCGTGCCTTTCCGAGTGAAAATTGATTCACGTCACTTACATGTCGTGATTAACGTGATGAACTTCCCGATCGCCGCGTATCGTTTTATTATTTCGAGTTCGCGCGCGTTGTGCAATTGATCCCAGTCAAAATGCACTCGTTCCACCAGTTTTTGCATCTAAGAGAACACAATTACTTATTATCCTTCTCGAGACGTCTTAAATACATTATTGAAGTAATACGAAATATCATATAATTAAATAGCATTACCTTTTTCACATTGAAACAAAGTACATTGTACTTTAGCATGTAACTGAACCACGGGATGCTATACGCGAGAATCTTTAGGAGTAGCTCTACACTGAATTTTTTAGTGACAAAGGTTGTACACTGAAAGTAATTCTTTCTTCCAGACATTTCGATTTTTAATTAAATTAAATTAATTTTGTTAATATTAACGGCTTTGGCTGGAATAATTTCGTAGCAGCCTCGAAAAAGGAATTATTTCAATATACATTCAGGTCCATACATATAGAATGTGATAGTTTTAATTACCGTTCGATATTACTAATTTCGTCACGAGCTTATGATACGAAAATTTTCTCTGGGGGAACTTTAAATTAATTATATGTTCCGTTCTCGCGTGCTTCGTATTGTTAAATTTATTATGAAGCAGCTGCATCAAATAAGCCGTTATTGAAAGTGGTGCAGGTCTATTTATTTATACATTGAGATATTTAAGAGTTTTGTTAAATTCGACTAAAAAATATTGACAAACGTTCCGAAAACTACAAACTTGTTAAATTTTATTCTGTAAAAATAATTAATAAAATTAGTAAAGAAATTAAATGATTGTTTTAATTACAAATGGACTTGTAGCACTTTCGAAAACGACAGCTTAAATCGTATTCATGATAGGTACGGATAAGGTTTAGTGGCGTGTACCTGAAATATCACACCGCCCGCAAGTATTGTGGTCATCACCATTATTATAACACATCTGAAACCAAATCTTTGATACGGCCATAGACCAATGCACAGTAGTAGTTTTCGATTAAGATCGTAATATCTATCCGACGTATGAGTCATTTCAGTGCAAATGCCGCGCGCTATATTTCTGCTAAATTCTTTTTCGAAATATCTTTCTCTCATCTGCGTTTGCTAACATGGTCTGATGTAATTTTATATTTTCCGTGCTTTTTTTACTTGCCCATATGTCGCACAAATATTAAACTATTGAAAGGAAATTGCAAAACGCCACTATCACAATAATAAAATTGTGACCAATTTAAAATATCAATTTTACCTCATTACCTAACTAAAGTTTATGAATGTTGGAAAAAAATATTACTAGTGAAAATTTTTTTTCTTCCTATTATTATCGCTCCGTGTAAATTCGATCGACGCAAGCGCAATTGCAACGCCGTTTTTGCGTAGTTACAACGCTCTTTAGTATGATTCGAGACGTTGGACATTGCGGATGTTTTATTTTCGATTTGTGCATCGATATCAATACCAGTGCGACATATATTTAGTACGTTAAATGAGATCCGGTAATCTCAGCTGCCGCCTATTACCGCGTCTCTTGATTTTCGGTAAATATTTTATTATTAATGTTTGATTAGCTGAGTACACTTTTTTTTTTAATGCAAATGTATTCACAATTTTTAATATCGCATTTTTTGAGTTCTGAAACGTATGTAGTTAGCATAATGAGCGAAACATATTCATAGAATTACGAAAAGCACGTTCGATGTAAGCAAAATAAAGCAAGAAAAAATATTTGAAAAGACTTTAATCCAAATAATATTCATATAAATGTTACATAATTATCGTAAAAATTTAAATTACCAATAAAGAGATCAAGGAACATATTTCTTTTTAATTAAAATTTTCAATGCCATTGGTTATTAAAAATATTTCGTTAGAATTAATATAATTTTGTGAACTCGACATTTGGATGAACGTTATATGGAGCATAAGATCGTCAAGAAAGAAAGCATTAAACTCATAGCCTAAAAAAATAATATTTATAATTCTTGTTAGTTGATATGCAAATTAATATTATTTAACTCCGATTAATTGTGCGATTCCTTACCGTGGCTAAACTTTCCAAACAAGGACTAAATAAACCGGCAGCATCAACTCTGTAACTTTTAGTAGTTTTCCTCATCAGAAACAGTATAAACTTTTGTATTTTTAACGGAGCATTGTACCATTTTGTATTGCATCTACATTACCGAGAAATGAATTATCCAAAATTACATACATTTTTAATTTGTATAATATTATATTGTGCAACAGAACATGTTAGAAAAAAAGCATATTGATATTACATACATCATTCGATGAACATGTTCGTCGCGATTTATAAATTCTTGTCCAACAAAATTACCTATGAATAAAAATAGCAAAAGAAAAAACGTGTAACATATTAATTTAATGCTCTCCAATTTTTCTTGGTGTATCGTCAATATCCGAAATAACTGCAAGCAAAGTTGATGATTGCGACAAATATCATTTGAAAAAATCCGACGTTACTTAACGAGTTTTTTACATACGCGAAAGAGACTAACAGTTGCCGAACCTATAGACGCTATAACCATAAATAAATACGACAGTCCGAGGCTCGCTTTTAATACATCTGAAAAACTGATGGAATACAGATTTTTCGTTATTATCATAAAATTATAGAGTGCCAGTATTGTAGTTATTCCGTAATACTTTATTCGGTTAAAAGATATTTTTGGAATTAATGGCATACTAACTATATAGCTCTCCTGTGGATATCTACCGCGGCAGATATTTTATTACGAAATATTATATAGCTTTTGGCTATAGGTATTTGCGACACGTCCATGCTTAACATATGTTTCATACGATAACTATAAATTATAATTAAAAAATTTTTGTACGCCATGAAAAGGATATATGGCACATTATAGTATAATTAATTTAAAACTTGTAAGAGTGAGTATCGGACTCTCGTTTATAATATACCTAGTAATTTTAAACATCGCGAAAGCGTGTAATGAGTATGATAATGAAAAAGTCTCGGTAGCTATTCCAGTAGTCCCAGAAATTAGTATTCCGAGAACTTCATGCAACATTGTGAGATAAAAATAGTTTTGTTGATTTTCAAAAAATTCTGCTCGATGAAGAAGTATACGCGGACGAGACTCGTTTAAAGGATCTATGATATCAAGTAAATTTGGATAATGTTGGATTACAATGAAACAACCACTTGCAAAATAGGCACAGACTAAAATTAAAAAAAAAATTATAAAGTTTGTTTAAATTAACGAAACGGATATGCTGTTATTATAATGATAATAACGAGTAATAAATATACATTCATGGTCAATCTAATTACGTCAGCACTTAATAAATACTTTTGACAAAAATAGAAAACGAATTTAATGTTGCTTTGTTTCATCATCGATTTTTATCGCGTTGAAAAATTGACAAATATTGAACTGCTTTGAATTACGTAATTATATTTCAATATTAATCAAAGTAAAGTAAAGAAAAATCTATTAGAAAAAGTTTACTCACTCATTAGAGCTACTGTAAAATGTTTCCCAATGATAGCATATCCGTGTAATATATCGATTTCTTGATCGTTTACTAAAACATTCCAATTACTTTGCATATTTTTTCGTAATTGTTTTACCTATTAATTTACACCGTAAACTTTATTATTTATTATTTGTACAGCCATTAAGTTCAGATAAAATTATTATTTAGCGAGTAACTAAAATTATTAACTTACATTTCCCGTAATAAAAGAGAAAGTAATGTATTTGACAAAAAATATTAATATGAAAAAATTTAAAGCTAATACTTCCAGAAGAAGATCAAGGCTGTATTCTGGAGTAAGTAGTTTCAGAAACTGTAAACAACATCAACCGTTGCGGGAATAATATTTTAAAATTATAAAATTAATAGTGGATTCTGCATATCTGAAAGAAAAGTTATTTAAAAAAAATTCATACACAAAATATATATTTAAAACATACATTAAGTGCTTATGTTATTATGCATTTATTTTGCGAGTTTAAATTACATTATCGTTTATTGATAATAATTTATTTTTATGTCGAAGTGAAATAGGTAAAAATCATGTTTAATCATTAGAGGTGATGAAAATTCTCTGTTTATGAGTACAATGCATGTATAATGATCTTTTCAAAATAATTTTTTTGTCAAATATGCAGATTATATTTTTATACAACAAGCCGTAGTTATACTTCAGTATCATTCGTAATGTTGCATTTATATCGAAAAATCGAAATCGCATATTAACGTTTTCAATTAATAAAATTATTATATTACACGCAGATCTAAATTGTCGTAATAATACTCACGAACGTAAAGAATTATTACAATCAAGTGAGATTCTTGCAATTAGAAAGTATAACAAAATACATCCGAAAATTCAGGTAATTTATTTCACGCACAGAACATATATTAATTTCTCACAAATATCTCGCAATAGTGTTTTTAATATTTTTAACGAAGCAGAGAAACAAGATACCTGAATTATAAAAAACGACATGAATATCAGTACGGACAATATCATTTGAATAGCTTTAATGGTGGCATTATTATCGTATGGCCAGAGCCCGATCGATGACAATAGAATGTAGTTGAACTTATAATATTTCTCTTCAGAATGCTCCATCGCAACTAACACTCGAAACGTTACTGAAAGCTTGTAGTCTATAGAACTTACTTTTCTTTTGCCCTCTCGCCGCGAATTTCTGTCATTATCGCATTATTGCCATATCAATTTTTCAATTATAGCATTTTACTGTCGTACAGTCTTATATACAATACAGGCTTAAGCCGCTTATATTCGCGGCAGAATATACGAAATATAACGCGAACTAAAAACATGTTTCTTTTAAAACGTATAATAACTCTAGTTTTTCTTATACCTTATTGCAAAAAAAAAAAAAATTATTGTATTTTATGATGTAATGTACTTATTAAATTGGCGGTGCATAGGCAGTGGAGAATAGGATATTTCGTACCAACAGAACAACATTAAGCGTGATGTATTACGTACATATTTTATACTCGAGAACTCTTTAGAATTGGTGAGAATATTCAAAACGTAACAGGTATTAACCGAAAAAACTACAAATCTTGAAATGATAAAGATAAAAAGTTCACACAAGCAGAAAATATTTACAGGCATACAATGTGTGAATCAAGAAATATATTTATTAGACTTTATGTTATTTATTTCGAAGCAGACGAGCTAATAAAGTAAAATATTATAAAAGATAAATTAAAACGTAGTAAAATAATGTAATTAAATTAAAACGTGGATAAAAATAAGTCTGCTTTTGAAACAAATAATCTGAAATAAAATTGAAGTTGTAATATTGTATGATAATATGATTAAACGCAAGAATTATTTATTTCGGGACGAATGTAGTGAAAATTTAAGGTATACCAAAGTATGATTGAAACCTCTTGTTTGGCTATTTTATTTTTTTACTGTTTCAAGTTTTATTTAAAAACCAGTTTAGCAAATATATTGTTAGATTAAACGATTATTTTCGTAGTGAACAGAGAACAGTAAAATATGAGAGTGACGCACTTGCGAGCTAGAATAAACAATTGATTTTTTACCTTCACTTAAGTAATAGGATTGAAAAATTAAACAAAGAGTTTGTAATTACCGCTGTGAAACCTTCCAATGACGGGCAGTATAAGCCGCCGATGTTTATTTGATAACTCTTTATGGTTTTTTGCATGAGAAATAATATCAGTTTCTGAGTTTTCAAAGGCGCGTTATACCATTGTACATTGCATCTTTAATTACAAAATGCTATTAGATAGCGGAACGTCAATTTCTATCTGCGCTACTTACATTTTTATATAGATATCCGCGTCGTGATCTATAAATTGCTGTCCGGCATAATTAGTCGTGAACATATATATGAAGTGGCAAATGACAAATATGATGCATTTCAATAAATCTTCCATTGTACTCGACGACATTATTACCTGAAAGAACTGGCGGAAGAAAATGATTGTTGATCAAGTAATTACAAAGAAAAAAAAAAAAAAGTGTTTTTATTACTCCGTTTCTTTTATTGTACTAATGTACATTAATTACATTTATCTTTATTTTCGGAGACGAAATTGCGTTACCAGAAATAGATTCACGCTCGATGAAGTTACTCCAAGCAATATTAAAGCCAAATAGGGTATTGCGAAAGTTGACTTGACAAACTCGGAAAATCTTGAAGACACATAAAATATCTTTTTGATACTAATCAATGTTAACAGTCATAATTTATGAATACTTGTAATGATACTGACTCGATTGCTCTCCTGTGGATATTTACAGCGGTCACTATGTTGTTGTGAAAGATGCAATGTTTTTCCATTAATGTATTTGGCGCATTCTTATCGATTACACGTTCCATGCGATAACTATAAAGACAAAAATGTAAACTGAAAGCAATATCGTTAATTTGTGCGATTGGAAGGATACGTGGCATATACCTAGTTATTTTGAACATTCCAAATGCGTGTATGGCAAGGGTCAAACAAAACGATTCAGTAGACATGATTGTTATTGCGGCAAGAATAAGCCCCACATCTAAATGAAATTGAATCGTGTGAAAATATTTCTCCTGATCAAGAAAATATTCGACTTGAAATAATAATTCGACTTGCCGAGTTTCATTTAACGGTACCACGATGTCGAGAATAATTGGCACATATTGAATAAAAATAACCCCGCCAATGGATACGTAGATCACTGCTACAATTGTTAAATTAAAATTAAAACTTTGTAGCGCAAGATATTTGATGCCGTAGTTGATATTACGGCACTTTCGCATATAATTGTATAAATATTTCATAAATTCACGCTTGAGATCGGAATAAAAATGTTGCAAAATGAAAATTGTTATATTCGCCAACAGGTTGAACGCCGTATAGAAATAACAAAATGAATTAGATTCGAACATTCAACGCGTTAATTGTATAAAAATATTTTTTACTTGCTATAGTCGTGGTGAAGCTTCTTGCTATTTTTGCATATTGACGAATTATGTCGAGCTCGCCCTTATCTTTCAATGCGTTCCAATCATTTTGAATTTGTTGCATTATTCCTTTTATCTGTTATTTAACAGATGGCAAAGAAAGAATAATATGTATAACTTCTTATTATAACTCATTACTTAAAAATACAACACTTTTTTTCGCTCCCCTTGCAATTTATTTGCATTAAAGATGCCTTAAAGTAAAAGTCGGACAAAATAATTCGTACTTTTGTCTGTTCTTAACTTTTCGAAATAAATGTTAACTCCTTGACATCGATAAAATTGTTTAAAAAAATTCTTAACAAACGTTCTATACTTACTTTCTCTGTAACAAAATAAAAAGTGACGTATTTTACAGTAAATAACATAAATGGCAAGGCGGACGATAAAACTTTTAAAATGAGTTCGACATCATGCTTGGTAGTGATCAGCTTTAATAACTGAAAGTTATATGCATATTTACTTTTCGTACATCTAACGAACAATTAAATAAAACAAGATAAATGAAAAGTTTACGAGAAAAGATCATGATTGGTATGTAATGAAAATGATTATCTGAATTACTTGAGGAAATGTCGTTGATAGTAAAATAAACACCGATACGAAACATTGAATTTGTCTCAAAGTAATGTAACTGTGTGGCCATAAGCCAATGGTCGACAAAAAAATACGATTAAGCTTGTAGTAATGGTCAGCGCCGAAGTTCATTTTCTACACTGCTAGGAATATCTTTGTTCTCCAAGTTGACGTTGCACTTTGCACGCACATACTTCAATTCAAATTCAAATATTTTCTCTATCACAAATTTTTTTTTTATAGCGCGTGATAAGAAAATATTTTTCGCAGTAAATAGTGGTATTATTTTAGAATTATTAATAAGCAAATGATAAGCGGGGGAAAAAAAAGGAACATACTTTGTTTCTTTCCGTAGCAAACTCAAATTCGTTTGTTATAGACAAGTGGTAAATTACGTAAAATGACTTGCAATTCAACGACATATCGCCCTTAGAAGATAATATTGTTAAATATTTTTTTTTTTTTACAATTTGTCTCCGCGCAAGCGCAATTTGTTCACGAATTTAATCTATATGGGCAAGGGTTTAGTATTGCGTCGATAGTCACCGGATATACAACAGATAGTAAGCAGATAACGTACGATATCACTTGATGAAATATGAGCGAAAGAAAGCTTAATTACAATTTACAAATACACTTCGGAAAATGTACTGAAACACGCTCGGAAAAGTTGAAAGCAGGTAATTAGGAAATTCCTGTTTTATTAAATTTATGGGATCTTTATTTCGTTTACAAAAATATTTCAATACTTTTGAAAGTATATTTTTATACGCTGGAAAGCAGATATGGCGTTTGCTGCACCGACGGCAGCTAGCGAACGTGACTTTAGAGTCGTGTGCGTCGAGTTTCACATGTGTCGCATATATGTACCGCGCCGGCCGGCTGCCGATGACTGATTTCCCCCCCGTTATCTCATCCCTTGCTTTGCTGCCTAGGGTTACGTACGCTAACCGCTGTCGCCGTAGAAAACGCCATATCTGAACTTCGGTGTACAGTTTCGAATACTATTACATAGAGTAAAGAACCATAAAGTAAGAAAGCGACATACTAAAACTCTGAAAAAAAAGATTTTTTTTTATTACGCGATAGCTGATTGTAACGAATCATAAAGACTTGGTTAATTAATCAAGATTTCTTACTGTGGCTAAACCTTCTAAACAGGGAACGAACATACCACCAGCGTCGACTTTGTAACACTTTGTGGTCTTTTGTAATACAAAAAGTATCAATTTTTGCGTTTTCAACGGAGCATTGTACCAGTTGGTTTTACATCTGAATAATTGAAAACAAAATATTAAACATATAATTATAGGTAATATCGCACATAACTCAATTCCAATATTACGGTAATATGAAGCATCTAATTAAATTTAATTAAATATTATTCGTGTGACTTACATCGTGTTGTAATAAAGCGTATCACCATTTATAAACTCTTGCCCAGCGTAATTACCTAGTACGAAATATACTAAGTGAATCATTATTAAAAATGCAGATTTAATAATTTCTATAACTTCTCTATTATCCGCCATTATTTCCCGAAATATCTAGAAGTCACAATAATTTATATAAATAGTTATTAAAAATATATTAAGTTTTTAAGAAAATTTTGGAAAATTATAATTAAATATAATTTCATATTTTGGATATAACGTTACCTACGTGGACAAAATTAATACTTGCGGAACAGATGCCGAAGGTTAGTATAAATAAATACGATGGTCCGAAACTGGTTTTTAATAGCTCAGAAAATCTTGTAGAATAAAATGCATTATATCATTAATTCATCAATTAAGTAGTGAAATTGTATTAAAATAATTTTTAAAACGTTCTTTAATGATTTTACTTAAAATAAGCTTAATGCGTGCGTAATATTGATGGAAATGAATCTCATCGCGACTCAAAATAAATGTCTTATTAATACGTATGTGTACGTCCGTACTAACTCGATCGCTCTTCTATGAAAATCTACCGCAGCCATTATTTTATTACGAGTTACGAAATATTTTTTAGTTACACACATATGTGGATCAATTTCGTTTAGTACGTTTTTCATACGATAACTAGAAAGATTCGCATTGTTAATTAAACCAAGTACTTAAAAGTTATTATTACTTACGTAAGAAATCACTCATAAAATCAATAAAAATGTAAGTAAAGTAAAGCTGCAGCAAGTTATATAAATGAGATGATGTTTACCTAGCAATTTTAAATAACCCAAAAGCATGTACTGCGTTTGATAATGAAAACGATTCAGTGGCTGTTACGCACATCATTTCAGCAATTACTCCTGTACACAGGTATATTGATATGACAACAAAATATTTCTCATGATCGATGAAATATTCTCCTTCAAACAAAAGTTTGCGTGGACGAGATGCATTCAAAGGCATTATAATATCGAAAAGTATCGGAGAGAATTGAATAAATATATATGATGTAATTAAGCTGCCGCTGCAAACTGGAATGGGCAGAATATCAGTAATTTTTTCAGTCGTGTAATATGTCGTGATAACTGCAAATTTTTTTCACGGAAAAAAACACCTAAGTATTTATTTTGGTTTAAAATTGATGTTTCTCGCTAGGAAATTTTGCAAAATAATTGTTTAGTATTTAGAATAATCATTTAACAGTTACCTGCTATAAATATCGTGAATAATTTTCCATACAATCCGTGCTTACATATAATCTCATTTTCTTGATTATCTTTCAAAGAGTTCCAATTACTTTGAATACGTGCTCGAAATTCTTTAATCTACTAATAGGTGTGATAAATATTATCGTAATATATCATAAAATTTTTTTCGATTAATTAGGTGTGAACTTACATTTTTGCAAACGGCAAAAAACGTGATATATTTTACACTCCATGCGATAAGTATGAGGTTGTAAGATAATACGTGTAAAATAAGATCACTACTGTATGTTGAGATATATATCTTCATCCACTAAAATAATTAGAACAATCGATGTGTTAGTGAAGTTTTAAAACTGACCATTCAATATTATTACATAATATAGTACACTTAAGTACACTGTTATTAAAATTCTGAAAGTGATCAAAAAGAATACAGGATAAAAAATTAGGTTTTTATACACTCATATCACAATAATATGTTATTTTTACCTAAAATATTAAAAAAAAAATTTTTGACGTAAAGTTGTAAAGAAATAAAAAATATACGGTATACATGTAGTAATACCTGAGTGACAGTCATCGGTAAACATATTGATAGCCATAATATGACACAAATATATCTAGTTTTTATATCATCGTATGGCCACAGTCCAATTGTTGATAAAAAAATACGGTTAAGCTTGTAGTAATGGTCAGCGCCGAAGTTCATTTTCTACACTGTTAGGAATATCTTTGTTCTCCAAGTTGACGTTGCACTTTGCACGCACATACTTCAATTCAAATTCAAATATTTTCTCTATCACAATTTTTTTTATAGCGCGTGATAAGAAAATATTTCTCGCAGTAAATAGTGGTATTATTTTAGAATTATTAATAAGCAAATGATAAGCGGGGGAAAAAAAAAGGAACATACTTTGTTTCTTTCCGTAGCAAACTCAAATTCGTTTGTTATAGACAAGTGGTAAATTACGTAAAATGACTTGCAATTCAACGACATATCGCCCTTAGAAGATAATATTGTTAAATATTTTTTTTTTTTTACAATTTGTCTCCGCGCAAGCGCAATTTGTTCACGAATTTAATCTATATGGGCAAGGGTTTAGTATTGCGTCGATAGTCACCGGATATACAACAGATAGTAAGCAGATAACGTACGATATCACTTGATGAAATATGAGCGAAAGAAAGCTTAATTACAATTTACAAATACACTTCGGAAAATGTACTGAAACACGCTCGGAAAAGTTGAAAGCAGGTAATTAGGAAATTCCTGTTTTATTAAATTTATGGGATCTTTATTTCGTTTACGAAAATATTTCAATACTTTTGAAAGTATATTTTTATACGCTGGAAAGCAGATATGGCGTTTGCTGCACCGACGGCAGCTAGCGAACGTGACTTTAGAGTCGTGTGCGTCGAGTTTCACATGTGTCGCATATATGTACCGCGCCGGCCGGCTGCCGATGACTGATTTCCCCCCCGTTATCTCATCCCTTGCTTTGCTGCCTAGGGTTACGTACGCTAACCGCTGTCGCCGTAGAAAACGCCATATCTGAACTTCGGTGTACAGTTTCGAATACTATTACATAGAGTAAAGAACCATAAAGTAAGAAAGCGACATACTAAAACTCTGAAAAAAAAGATTTTTTTTTATTACGCGATAGCTGATTGTAACGAATCATAAAGACTTGGTTAATTAATCAAGATTTCTTACTGTGGCTAAACCTTCTAAACAGGGAACGAACATACCACCAGCGTCGACTTTGTAACACTTTGTGGTCTTTTGTAATATAAAAAGTATCAATTTTTGCGTTTTCAACGGAGCATTGTACCAGTTGGTTTTACATCTGAATAATTGAAAACAAAATATTAAACATATAATTATAGGTAATATCGCAAGTAACTCAATTCCAATATTACGGTAATATGAAGCATCTAATTAAATTTAATTAAATATTATTCGTGTGACTTACATCGTGTTGTAATAAAGCGTATCACCATTTATAAACTCTTGCCCAGCGTAATTACCTAGTACGAAATATACTAAGTGAATCATTATTAAAAATGCAGATTTAATAATTTCTATAACTTCTCTATTATCCGCCATTATTTCCCGAAATATCTAGAAGTCACAATAATTTATATAAATAGTTATTAAAAATATATTAAGTTTTTAAGAAAATTTTGGAAAATTATAATTAAATATAATTTCATATTTTGGATATAACGTTACCTACGTGGAAAAAATTAATACTTGCGGAACAGATGCCGAAGGTTATTATAAATAAATACGATGGTCCGAAACTGGCTTTTAATAGCTCAGAAAATCTTGTAGAATAAAATGCATTATATCATTAATTCATCAATTAAGTAGTGAAATTGTATTAAAATAATTTTTAAAACGTTCTTTAATGATTTTACTTAAAATAAGCTTAATGCGTGCGTAATATTGATGGAAATGAATCTCATCGCGACTCAAAATAAATGTCTTATTAATACGTATGTGTACGTCCGTACTAACTCGATCGCTCTTCTATGAAAATCCACCGCAGCCATTATTTTATTACGAGTTACGAAATATTTTTTAGTTACACACATATGTGGATCAATTTCGTTTAGTACGTTTTTCATACGATAACTAGAAAGATTCGCATTGTTAATTAAACCAAGTACTTAAAAGTTATTATTACTTACGTAAGAAATCACTCATAAAATCAATAAAAATGTAAGTAAAGTAAAGCTGCAGCAAGTTATATAAATGAGATGATGTTTACCTAGCAATTTTAAATAACCCAAAAGCATGTACTGCGTTTGATAATGAAAACGATTCAGTGGCTGTTACGCACATCATTTCAGCAATTACTCCTGTACACAGGTATATTGATATGACAACAAAATATTTCTCATGATCGATGAAATATTCTCCTTCAAACAAAAGTTTGCGTGGACGAGATGCATTCAAAGGCATTATAATATCGAAAAGTATCGGAGAGAATTGAATAAATATATATGATGTAATTAAGCTGCCGCTGCAAACTGGAATGGGCAGAATATCAGTAATTTTTTCAGTCGTGTAATATGTCGTGATAACTGCAAATTTTTTTTCACGGAAAAAAAAACACCTAAGTATTTATTTTGGTTTAAAATTGATGTTTCTCGCTAGGAAATTTTGCAAAATAATTGTTTAGTATTTAGAATAATCATTTAACAGTTACCTGCTATAAATATCGTGAATAATTTTCCATACAATCCGTGCTTACATATAATCTCATTTTCTTGATTATCTTTCAAAGAGTTCCAATTACTTCGAATACGTGCTCGAAATTCTTTAATCTACTAATAGGTGTGATAAATATTATCGTAATATATCATAAAATTTTTTTCGATTAATTAGGTTTGAACTTACATTTTCGCAAACGGCAAAAAACGTGATATATTTTACACTGCATGCGATAAGTATGAGGTTGTAAGATAATACGTGTAAAATAAGATCACTACTGTGTGTTGAGATATATATCTTCATCCACTAAAATAATTAGAACAATCGATGTGTTAGTGAAGTTTTAAAACTGACCATTCAATATTATTATATAATATAGTACACTTAAGTACACTGTTATTAAAATTCTGAAAGTGATCAAAAAGAATACAGGATAAAAAATTAGGTTTTTATACACTCATATCACAATAATATGTTATTTTTACCTAAAATATTTAAAAAAAAATTTTTGACGTAAAGTTGTAAAGAAATAAAAAATATACGGTATACATGTAGTAATACCTGAGTGACAGTCATCGGTAAACATATTGATAGCCATAATATGACACAAATATATCTAGTTTTTATATCATCGTATGGCCACAGTCCAATTGTTGATAAAAAAATACGGTTAAGCTTGTAGTAATGGTCAGCGCCGAAGTTCATTTTCTACACTGTTAGGAATATCTTTGTTCTCCAAGTTGACGTTGCACTTTGCACGCACATACTTCAATTCAAATTCAAATATTTTCTCTATCACAATTTTTTTTATAGCGCGTGATAAGAAAATATTTCTCGCAGTAAATAGTGGTATTATTTTAGAATTATTAATAAGCAAATGATAACCGGGGGAAAAAAAAAGGAACATACTTTGTTTCTTTTCGTAGCAAACTCAAGTTCGTTTGTTATAGACAAGTGGTAAATTACGTAAAATGACTTGCAATTCAACGACATATCGCCCTTAGGAGATAATATTGTTAAATATTTTTTTTTTATTACAATTTGTCTCCGCGCAAGCGCAATTTGTTCGCGAATTTAATCTATACGGGCAAGGGTTTAGTGTTGCGTCAATAGTCACCAGGTATACAACAGATAGTAAGCAGACCACGTACGATATCACTTGATGAAATATGAAAGAAAGAAAGCCTAATTACAATTTAAATTTACACTTCAGAAAATGCACCAAAACACGCTCGGAAAGGTTGAAAGCTGGTAATTACGAAATTCCTGTTTTATTAAATTTATGCGTTCTTTATTTTGTTTACGAAAATATTTCAGTACTTTTGAAAGTATACTTTTGTACAGTTTTGAATATTATTACACAGAGTAAAGAACCATAAAGTAAGAAAACGACATACTGAAACTCTGAAACAAAAGATTTGTTTTTTTTCATTACGCGATAACTGATTGTGATGAATCATAAAGACTTGGTTAATTAATCAAGATTTCTTACTGTGGCTAAACCTTCCAAACAAGCAATGAACATACCAGCGGCATCGACTTTGTAACACTTTGTGGTCTTTTGTAATATAAAAAGTATCAATTTTTGCGTTTTTATCGGAGCATTGTACCAGTTGGTTTTACATCTGAATAATTGAAAACAAAATATTAAACATATAATTATAATATCGCACATAACTCAATTCCAATATTACGGTAATATGAAGCATTTAATTAAATTTAATTAAATATTATTCGTGTGACTTACATCGTGTTGTAGTAAAGCGTATCAGAATTTATAAACTCTTGCCCCGCGTAATTACCTAGTACGAAATAAATTACGTTTACTACTATTAAAAATGCAGATTTAATAATTTCTATAACTTCTTTATTATCCGCCATTATTTCCCGAATTATCTAGAAGTCACAATAATTTGCATAAATAGTTATTAAAAATATATCAAGTTTTTAAGAAAATTTTGGGAAATTATAATTAAATATAATTTTATATTTTGGATATAACGTTACCTACGTGGAATAAATTAATACTTGTAGAACAGATGCCCAAGACTATTAAAACTATATACGCTGGTCCGAAACTGGTTCTTAATAGTTCAGAAAATCTTGTAGAATAAAATGCATTATATTATTAATTCCTTAATTAAGTAGTAAATTTGTATTAAAATAATTTTTAAAACGTTCTTTTATGATTTTACTTAAAATAAGCTTAATGCGTGCGTAATATTAATGAAAATGTATCTCATCGCGACTCAAAATAAATGTCTTATTAATACATATGTACACGTCCGTACTAACTCGAGCGCTCTTCTATGAAAATCCACCGCAGCTATTAATTTATTACGAGTTACGAAATATTTTTTAGTTGCACACATAGTTGAATTAACTTCGTCTAGTACGTGTTTCATACGATAACTAGAAAGATTCGCATTGTTAATTAAACCAAGTACTTAGAAGTTATTATTACTTACGTAAGAAATTACTCATAAAATCAATAAAAATGTAAATAAAGTAAAGCTGCAGCAAGTTATATAAATGAGATGATGTTTACCTAGCAATTTTAAATAACCCAAAAGCATGTACTGCGTTTGCTAATGTAAACGATTCAGTGGCTGTTGCACACATTAATTCAGCCAATAATCCTATACACATGTGTATTGATATGACAAAAAAATATTTTTCACTATCGATGAAATATTCTCCGTCAAACAAAAGTTTGCGTGGACGAGATGTATTCAAAGGCATTATAATATCGAAAAGTATCGGAGAGTATTGAATCAATATGTATGCTGTAATTACGCTGCCGAAGGAAACTGAAATAGGCAGAATATTAGTAATTTTTTCAGTCGTGTAATATGTCGTGATAACTGCAAACAATTTTTTTTTTTTCAGGAGAAAAAAACACCTATTTATTTCGGTTTAACATTGATGTTTCTCGCTAAGAAATTTTGTAAAATAATTGTTTAGTATTTAGAATATTTATTTAACAGTTACCTGCTATAAATATCGTGAATAATTTTCCATACAATCCGTGCTTACATATAATCTCATTTTCTTGATTATCTTTCAAAGAGTTCCAATTACTTCGAATACATGCTCGAATATCTTTAATCTACTAATAGGTGTGATGAATATTATCGTAATACATCATAAAATTGTTTTCGATTACGTAGGTTTGAACTTACATTTTCGCAAACAGCAAAAAACGTGATATATTTTACACTGCATGCGATAAGTAAGAGGTTGTAAGTTAATATGTTTAAAATAAGATCACTACTGTATGTTGAGATACATATCTTAATCCACTAAAATAATTAGGACAATCGATGTATTAGTCAAGTTTTAAAACTGATTATTCAATATTATTACATAATATAGTACACTCAAATACACTGTTATTAAAGTTCTGAAAGTGACCAAACAAAATACAGGATAAAAAATTAAGTTTTTATACACTCATATCACAATAAAATGTGATATTTACCTAAAATATTAGATAAAATTTTTTTGACGTATAGTTGTAAAAAAATAAAAAATATACGGTGTACATGTAGTAATACCTGAGTGACAATCATTAATGAACATATTAATAGCCACAACATTATACGGATGAATCTAGTTTTTATATCATCGTACGGCCATAATCCAATTAATGACAAAAAAATACGGTTAAGTCCGTAATACTGCTCTTCTGGCAGTTCCATTTTAGACGGAAGCTCGATCAACACTGAAGACGAATCGTGTATAGAAATTTTTTTTTTCCATTTTTTACATTGGTATGATTTTACTTGCACCCTTCTTTTTTTTGTTATTAATTATTTTATTAGCTATATTACACTAGTTTGCTATGTAGAGTCGAGTTAAAGACAAGCAATTTTTTTAAATTATACTCGTGCAAATACAAAAGGCGGTAAGATAATAATGAATAGGGGAGATGCAACTCTTTTTTTTTCAACAAAAAAAAACTGTCTCTGTCTCTGTATAATGAAAAGTAAAGTGTGTTTCTTATAATGATCAACGTGGGAGGATATATTTTTTGTATCTATAGTTTTTTGCAAATGTTACGAAATATAGTGTCATTTCACTGAAGCTTATTTCCTCAGATAGTAAAAATTTTTTTTTTTATATTTTAATTAAAACATATCGCGCAAATAAATATATTAATTATCAATTTTAGCGATTTTTCCAGATCCTTTTATTACGAAAATCTTCTGAAAAATCATTGGAAAATCACAAAAGGTGTGTGAGCTTTTTTCTCGTATTTTGAACAAAATAATAATTACAAAATTCAAAAGATTTTGCCTTAATTATATTCATTTTTTTAACAAAAAATTAAATTAATGATTAATGAAATTATTTTGAGGTATTAGGTTAATAAACAAAACGTCGATGTGAAAGTATTTATTATTAACTGTTACGTTTTAGTGACATTTTTCATAAAAATTAATAAAAAATTTTTTTTATATTGTTTGTAGATATTTTATTCAATTATTATTTGTTGGATTAAAATTTGAAGTTGACTACGATTTACGTTATACATTTTTCTTGCCGATAGTATTATTTATGTGTCGACCAAAGTACCGTAAAGTATGACAGAGTTGTGCTCATAAGCTAAAATTAAAAATTTAGATTTTTTTAGCGATAAATATGTCTTAAAAAATCACTTTATAGTATAAAATAAAAAAATTTCAGTGTTATATTTGACTTTGCATTTACCGTTGCAAAACCTTCTAATGAGGGGATAAACATTCCACCTACAACCATTTTACAACTTTTCATGCTTCTCTGCATTATAATTGGCAATAATTTTTGTGCTTGTAAAGGAGCGCTTTGCCATCGTGTAATGTATCTAAAAATGCATTTGGATTAGTAGTTTTCACAAGTTTTTTTTTTTTTTTTTTGAAACTTTTATGAATTCCGTAACGTGACATGTATTTGAATGCACGACTTACATGTTCTGAAAAATATCAGCGCTATGGTCTATTAAAATTTGGCCCACGTAGTTACCCAAGAACAAATATATGATGTGACCGACGATGAAGAAACTTAGTGTAACGATTTCATCAATTGCCTTTTGGAACATAACGGCTTGGAAAAACTAAAACATGCAAAGAATGAGCTCGAACGACATGGTCTCGAATTAAATATTAGGCGCGTTTATTGACAAAAAAATTTTTTTTATAAACGGAACTTTAATTGCAGAATAACTCATATGGGTGTATTTATGTATAATACACTGAGAGACAGATATGGCATTTGCTACGGCGACGGCGGTTAGCGTGTGACATTGTCGTGATGTGCGTCGATCCTGACGCGAAATCTATAGTTAATATACCGCGAACCGCCGGCCGCTGAGAACCACCGAGAACTGAGAATAGACCCAATACTTCTTCCCCTGTCCCCTCGATCGCCACCCTGGGCTGGGCCCGAAGGGCTTGGGTGCCAAATGCCATATCTGACCTCTCAGTGTACAAAGTGTCTCGTCTTTGACAAGAACTTGCGAGGAAAGAGAACGAATTGAATTGCACAATAAAGTTCCATGTCGCAAAAGACACGGGACTCTTTTGCTTCATCTTAATTTTATCTTCTCACGAACGTTGCCGTGCGCACATACCGACCCTCTAGTGCATCCTGTCGTATATATTGTAATTATCGTGCCACCTGTTCTGGGTAGGTACAGTTTAAGCTGAATATAAAAGTCCTGTATGAATGTTAGGCACGAATGACGCGTGACGGTAATAGACGGACGTTTCCGCGCGTACAACAATCGTAACTACTGACCTGTGTCATCTTCCTGAATCGCATAAACGTACTCAAAGCCGCAGATTTTTGCCAATAAAAAGTACATTTATTATCTCTCATATTTATTACAATCGCAAAACAACACGGAATTTTTCTATTTAGCTTTTTTTTTTTTTTTTTCTTGTGCCAGTTCTACCTTCCTGCGAGAGATAATACGATAATTACGTAAGACGTGCGTTGGGTAATTATCATATTATCTCTCGTGAACGAGTAACGCGGATTAGATTAGAACATGAAACGTAGATAAGAATAATCGAATTAATACGACACTTTAAAAGAAACCTGTTACTAGAAAAAATAACTGGTTTAATTTAAAAATATTACTCACACAGAAAAGATTAACAATTAGAGATGTGATGCCAATTATGAGTAGGATGCTGTATGAAATCGCCAGAGAGGACCACAGAAATTCAGAAAACCTTAAATAAATAAAAAAAAAACAGTTTCGCGCGTTATCCTTTTTATTTTTGTGCAATTTTTTGAGAGATTTTTGGATGTAACATTATAAATGTTCTTTTAAAGAAATAGTTAGATAATTATATATCAATCAACCGGCCAATATCGTATCTTTTTGCTACTTTACTTTGTTTTTTATAATATACGTGCATTATACCGACTCAAGAGCTCTTTTATGAATGAATATAGCTTCGATTATCCTCTTGCAAATGATGATCGATTTTTTTTCAATAGGGTAACCTTGTACAAACTTGACGTTGAACGCCTGATCCATTCGATAACTACATAAATAACGATTATAAAATTAAAATTTAATTGTTAAGTAACTCAATAAATGACTAGAAAAAATTTAAATTAAAAAAAAGAGAATTTAACAACATAGTAAAAATAAGCGAATTAATTAATATTGTATAATACGTTTATTTAGCTTTCTTTATTTGATTACCTGGCAATTTGAAACATGCCACAGGCATGTTGCACGTATGTTACGTACAACGATTCGGTGCCTATTAAAGTAGCGATTATTAAGCCTAAAGCAACGTCTATTTGCAATATAATTGCGTAAAAGAATTTTTGCTGGTCAACAAGAAACTCTCCCGGAAATAAGAGTTGTCGCGGACGTGAAACGTTTAGCGGTGCGACAATGTCGAGAATACTTGGCGTCAATGGTATGAAAAGACAAACTATTACACTCGTACAACCTATAACTAGAATGAAAAAAAGAAAAAAAAAAGAAAAAAAAAACGAACTCTTTGAAAATTTTATAGCCACTCAGGAAGCCAATTAGTCATGTATCTTTTCTTACTTGTCAAAATCAAAGTACACATACTTCCTACGTAAGTGTATCTTTCTATGATTTCTACTTCTTTTTTGTCCTTAAGGATATTCCAGTCTTCTATGACATGTCTCATAAGATATCTTATCTGTTTAAAAAGAATTAAAAGACAAATAAGCTTGTACGAGAAAAATTAATAATTATTTTTATAACAAGGGTCAAAATATATTTTTAATAATATTTTTAACGATGTCACGTTGCACCTTGTTTCTTGGTGTTAGAGCAGCAAAATAGGACGTAGACGGTAGAGTGGACCACATAATATTTTAAAGTAAAAAATTTAAAAAAAAAAAAAAAAAAAAAAAATTAATCAATAGTAACTGTTCACTCACTGTTTACCCACCTTATTAGCGACGATACAGAATGTTTGATATTTTATAATATAAATTACGCAAATTATGATAGGAGATAGGAGTTTCAGTATGACATCACGTCGTCTTAACGATATCAGTTTCGCAATCTAAAATTTTAATGATCCTCGATAACAGTTACCGGGAATTATTAATTTTCAAAGTTTTACACGATACTTTTACCTGACAAATCGTTGTGTATATTATAATAACGTTACAAAGTATCATTTGACAGTACTTGTAGGCTGAATGTTCATATGGCCACAGGCCGACTAATAATAAGAGACGTCGATTAAGTTTATAATATCCATCTCCGGCGAAGTTCATCTTTCCGCGGCTACCACGATAGTGTCGAGACGGAAATATATATATATTTTTTTTCCACGTTTGTCGAACCTGTCGTATTTTTCCCTACATTGTATCTTTAAAATCCTAATGTAATAAGTACTGCAATAGACGTTTAATACGACTATGTAGTTTACGAAATTACTTGCGTATATCACAAAAATGTGCGAAAATGACACATGCGGAGGAATTAGGAATTCACGCAATTACAATGCGAACCCCTTTCCTTTACAGAGGGATAATTTTCTTATACCGCATACGTTCTTTTTTGTATTTTTTTTTTTATCTTTTATGCGAGATGCATTGCTTTTTATTATTCGTCAAGTCTCCAGTCGCGTTTCAAGTTGAATCAAGCAGGTAAAACGTAGTCTTAAATTAAAATATATTATTAAAAATGTGTCTTAATTTACAATAATTTCAAAAAGTAAAGAGATGCATGTAATATATTGGATTTATTTCAAAATTTAATAAATAGGCAGGAATGTATATGTGATCACGTATTATAAACGTATTTCAAAAACGGTGAAATGGGTGTGTTCTAAGCATGATTACGTAATCTATACGTAATTCTCTTTGTGCGCACCCATCGATTGAAGAACCATAACGTAAGATATAGCCATACTCATGATCTGTGTAGTAAATATTGAAAATAGTAATAATTATTAAATATCGGTGAAAATAGAAATCGATTCTAATATTTCTTACTGTAGCAAAACCTTCGCAGGACGCGCAAAATACACTTCCGCATACTAAAGCAGACTGTTTATTACTTCTTTGTATTACGAATAGTATCAACTTTTGCAAACGTAACGATGCAGTATACCATTCCGAATTATATCTGAGAGACAAAAAAAAAGCAATTAATACACAAAAACCTTAAAAATTCGGAAAATATGTTTGATACTTACGTTGCCAGACGAATGGCAGTACTACTATCTATAATAGTTTGTCCAGCGTAATTTGCGATAGATACATAATATAAACTCAGAGTCAAAACACCACCAAACATCAACGATTCCGTAACGTTTAGAGATGTCACTGCATTAATACACTAATACACAATTGAATATTACTTATTAATTATATTTTACAGTAACGTATTATTGTGTATCATAATAATAATCAGCCTTCTTCGAATAAAATAATAGTGCATTCTTTTTGCAATACCTGCATTTGCGCTTACATTAAAGACACAGAGACTTATCGCGGCAACACCAAATCCTAATAATAAGACATACAATGTTGCAAAAGATTTCGTCATAAAATTGGCCAAACTTCAACAGCAAAACGTGTACTTATTATTCATTTGGGGCGGGAATACTTTAATCTTTGCACTCGACCTTTTCTGCGAAGATTTACAGTCATAAATGTAAAAAAAAAAAAAAATTTTAATTAATTAATCTATCTACGAAATTTGTTATTTTTTCACACGGATTAATATTTCGTAATACAGCGCAGCAATAAATTAATTTTATTTTATTCAAGCAAAGCAGGTTTCGAGTGCAAAGAAATAATACACGTCGATACTAACTCCACGGCTCTACGATGAGCATAAATAGCATGCGTTAGGTTGTTATAAAATATATATTGTTTCAAATCCTTCGGTATTAGTTGACCATTTGCGTCAAATATGTGTTCTATTCGGTAGCTGTGAAAACACAATGCACAAAGAACTTCTTGTTACATTTAATTTTTTTTTTTTTTTAGACAAATTAATGAAACTTAATCTATTTAATAGAGCTTTAATTTTTACCTGGCGATTTTAAACATGGCAGACGCGTGAAGTACACACGATGTAAGTATTGTTCCGATAGCTATTATCATCATAGTCCCAGCAAATTGAGATATAATAACATGTGTCAAAATAGGGAAAAAGTACGTTTCTTCGTCGACAAAGTACTCCACGGTAATGATTATTGGTCGCGATCGTGATTCATTTATTGGTACGATCACATCGAATATTGAGGGTAAAAATTGTAATATTATGAATGCAATTGCAGTTATAATAGCCATAACTGAAACAAGGGAATTATAGATACGTATTAATTAACTATTAAAATTAATTATCTATTTGAGTGGAAACATGAATCATAAAAAATATATAAGTTATATAATAAATTAACAAATAGTTAAAAACAATTAATATACATTGTGAAAAAAAAATTGATTAACCAGAATAATATTTGATTTATTATCTTACTTAAATAACCGAGCGTAAGTAGTTTTCCATTTTCTGCATATCTTTGTATTACTTTTAGTTCCGTTTGACTCGTTAACATATTCCAATCACATTGAATTCTGTGGAAAATATATTTGATCTATGATGAGAAATAAATTATGTTATTTCACAAGCTTTTTCAATGTTACTTGCTTTATTAATTTAGTTTTTATTATTTTAATAACTTGAAATAAAAAAGGTAAAATAAATTATAGCTGCAACACAAGTCTTTCAAGAACGAAACGTTAAAAGTTTCGAAATTAAGTCAACACTCACATTATCGACGCGTAGAAGACATACGTTATATTTTGTAATAAAAATACAGTTGAAAAGAATATACATCAGAACTTGCGTAACTAAATTAAGGTTAAATTGTTTTACAAAAAATGTGTTGCACTAAAAACAGTAATGTTATTAGATAATTTTGGCAAGACTATACGCTAAGTCGCGTAAAATATGTAGTTTGTGACATGAAAAAACCCAATACCAGGCATATTATAGAGGACGCGAACGTTATTTCTAAAAAGATTACTTGAGTACTTTTTAACAATGAGACTTGATCGGGCCACAGACCCAGACACAGCAGGAGAATTCTATTTAGTTTGTAATACCGTTCGCCGACGAAATTCATCTTCGGGCGAAGACTGAAACGCGTGTATCAGGAAGAGCGCGGCGAAACCGCGTCTTTCCCACCGCGGATCGAATTTAAACGCGCGATGAATTTATCTCTCGGGTTCATAAGATAATTTTAAAGGCGATGTGGGATAAACGGCAGATGTATGAAATTTACAGAGCGCCAGCGTGAAGAAATATAAAATATAAATAAAGGAACGAAAAAAGATAAAATTTTATCCCGCCGGCTTGCCGGTAGAATAGATATCGCGAAACTTACGTTGATTGCTGTACGTAAGCTATCGAAGTGATATTATTGAAATTGCCCACTTATCGTATACACGTTTTCTTCAGAAATTTTTCTGTACTAACGTTAGAGTGGAGACTTAAAAGTTTGGCTTAGATCACTTTATCACGCGCACGGTGATATTTTTCGTACGATCGTTAAGCACGACGCGATGTCTTTGCAATATATACGTATGCGCACAAGGGTAATATTTTTTATATGTTACAAATAATTATCTATTAATTCGAATAAGACAATTGAGTTTTACAATATAATTATTTGATAAGTGATTTGCAGAAGTATTGAAAGTACAGATCACGACGTTACATATAGGTTAATGTCCACGGGAGATCTAAATAATTAATACAATATACAGTATTTAATTATACATGTTACGTGTGCGTACGTGTGCGTGTGCACGCACGTGCATATTTATATAACTGAATGTATATAATAAAAATGCGTGTTAAGATCTATAGTACATATACTATAGTACATATAATACACATATAATACAAGTAGATATTTTTTAAAAACATTATTTTAGAACTTGTAGTTACCTGACCAGATAAGATATTTAATACGTGACATAATACCGTCACATTAAGTAACATTAAATAAATTAAAAGAAAAGATATTCTTATGTACGCTTTAAAATAATTTATATAACACTACGAAAAAGAGAATTTTCTCACTTATACAATTATCTCGAGATTATAGAATAAATCACCGTGAAGTAAGATATTGACATGCTCGCAACCTGCAAATTTGGAATACCCGTTGAAATTAATTTTGTAATATGTACTTATTACATAATTAATAACGTTACGTTTTTACCGTAGAGAAGCCTTTCAGCGAGATTACAAATATTCCTCCAAGCACGAAGGAGAAATTTTTCGAAGTTCTCTGCATTATAAACAATAATAATCTCTGTGCACGCAACGGTGCCGTATACCAGCGTGAATCATATCTGTATGAGAAGACATAAAGAAGAAAAAGAAAGGGAAGGCAATTTTACTTATGAAATATATTCGGTATTTGTTTCATCCGGTGGTGACAACGCGCTTTAACGCAGGTCTTATTTTTTTTTTTTTCTTTTAGAAACATATGAAAAATATATTCTTTATTCGTACCGTGCTATTTATCAGACAACTAATTCTTTTGCATATGCACTTACGTTGTGTTAAAAACTTTGGAATAATGATCTGTAATTATCTGCCCGGCGTAATTTCCTGCATATAAATAACATATTTGCGTGGTGACAAATATAAACGTTGTAAATAGCTCGTTTATATTATTTGCAGACAACGCAGCGAAAACCTAAAATCGAATCGGTTATAGATTTATAACGAGCCGAATATACAAATATTTTAAATGAATCGATTAATGCATTCCAATCTAAGAAATTAACACCAACCTGAAATAAATTGAGAGCTAACGAAATCATCCCCACACTGAGCATTACGAAAAGTGGCTTTCTTACGTCAGATACGATTAAATTAGCGAATCTTTAACAATTATTAATTATAATAAATTTTTTATATAAAATATAAGATATAATAAATATCTTATATTAAGAATTATTCAAAAATACAAACTCTATAGCTTTTCGATGAATGCGTACTCCGTTGATAATTTTTTGACAAATTGCACAATCTTTTTGGAGAGACGAGGTTTCTACAGAAGTCTCCGTCATCGCATCTCCGATGCGGTAGCTGTAGACGTGATAATATGTTAAGACCTTTAAAAACTTAGAAAATTTATGATTACATTCGAACCGAATTACCTTGCAATTTTGAACATCGCACAAGCATGAAAAGTGTAACTCATAAGCATAGTTCCGACGGATATTATCATCATCAGTGCGGTCGAAATGGTCACAATGGTATGCAACAAAAGCCAAAAGAAATATTTTTCTTCATCGATGAAACATTCCATTAAGATATAGAAATGCCGCGGTCGAGACGAGTTCAGCGGTTCGATTACGTCCAGAATAATTGGTAACATGTGGCCTATGATTAAAATAAACATGCCCAGGACAAAGAAGTCTAATCAAAATTATAAAAATAATTATCTGCCCGTCATATTTATTTTAAATATGTCGTGGATGAAGTCATATTTTACGTTATCCTTACGTAGCATATATATCGTGAATCGCTTGGAGAACTTGGTGTATTTCTCTAATATCGCAACTTCTTGTTCGTCTTGGATTATGGTCCAATGATACCACATTAGATTCGTGAGATGTCTCATCTGCGATTACAGAAACGTCGCGTAATTTTCTTACGACAGCCGCGGGATGAGGAGAACGACTTACTTTTTGATTGTTATAGAAAAAAGCACCGTGCTTCAGGATGCATACAAACATGGGAAGAACGATCGATAACACTTTTGTAACTAGGTTTATAGTACACTCGGCGACGATGAAAGTTGTAAGCTAAAAATATTAGTTTCGTATTTTTTTTTTTTTTTAACGGTATGATTATTAGTGCTCGTTAAAGTATCGATGTGTCTTCCAGACTATCTTTCGTCTGCACATTTTTATTTTCAAGTTAAAAAGAATTTTTGCATCGCTGCAAATATAAAATCCGTCGTACCTGAAGTATTATATATGATAACAAAATAGTGACGTAGAATGCAGCCTGGATGTTTTTGAACTTTGATTCTTGATAAGGCCACAAGCCGCATATCAGTAAAAGTAATCGGTTCACATTGTAGTACTTACTCTTAGGAACGAACATTTCTCTTTGAGTGTTGAAACTCGACTGTAAGGCTATCACGCAAATTATTCTTTTTCTCCCTTCTATGCTATTGCATTATGAATTCTATTAATTTTCTTCTTGCATTTTTTATTTAAAAAAAAATAAAAAGAAAAATACCGAGTGTATACCCTCAACGCGAATAAATATAATAATTGATAGAACGAGTAATCTTCCGTGAAATATGTTTCTAACAGAACAGTTGTGACCAATTTCATCTAATTATGTGTTATTTTCTGCAACTTTTAAAGTAAATTATTTCTCGCGTTTGCGATTCGTTTTTATTCTTTAAAATGTCATGAAAGATATGGGGGGAGGTTTTTTTTTACTTTATGATACGCAAAATTTTACACATCTATGTAATGCATTACTTGAAACCGGTAGACAGTAGAATAAATTGGGTGAAGTATGACAGTCGATATTCTTGGTGATATCCACGTCTCTCTACTTATAATTTACTATTTTAAATTTAGTTAGTGGAATATTATTAATTAATTTAACCGTGTAATTGGTTTTTAATTATATTATTTTTCTCATAAATACACGTTCATCATTGCGTAGAATAGATTACCATAAAGTAAGATACTGACATACTTGTAAGCTGAAATCGTTATTTTTTATCTTTTATTATATGTATAATATTATTTATGTACAATATATATATATATATATATTTTTTTTTTTAATTAAACAAGAAACATAATCTTATAAGAAATATAATCGGTAATATTATAATATTGCACAGAGACTATTAATAGCAAGATTGCGTTGATAATTAACTAACATTTCTATCGATTACACATTAATGCTCTCACCGTGATAAAACCTTCTAATGAGGCGACGTAGATTCCTCCAATGACTAGACCAAACTGCTTTGTATTTTTTAGTAGCAAGAAAAGAATTAATTTTTGCACTTTTATAGGCGCTACGTACCACTGCACGTGATATCTAAAAGTCGTTGCGCGATATTTATTATTACGCAATTAAGCCAGATTTTTAAACTATAATTCCAGTTTTCCAATAAATATGCAAAAAAAAAAAAAAAAAAGAACTTGTGACCATTATACTCACAACGTCTTTAATACATCTGCGCTATGATCTGTAATTGTCTGTCCGCCATAATTTCCTATGAAAATGTAAACGAAATGGATAATAACGTAGAAAGTAGATATCGCCAGTTCATTCGCGTTATTTGCAGTTAATGCGGCCTGCAGTGCCTGAAATTAGCATATAAAGCAGCATGTATAAAAATATTCGCGAAAACAACATAATCGGTAACGTAAAGAGCAATTGTATTCACATGTAACATGTTAATGGCTAATGAAATTACACCTATCCCAATCAAAAAGAAGTAGGACTCTTTAAAGCTGTCTAAGGCACGTTGCGTAAACCTTCAAAGCAGCAAAGAAACGGAATATTTATTCATGAATTATTTGAGCGTCATAATGTTCTTCATTTGCATAAAAAAATAACAATCAGTTTCTGTATCAAATAAATTTATCTCCTTCGTATTCGTCGTTTGAAAGAAAATGCTAGATATTATATCATAAGTAACTGTATACATAAATATAAATTATTACTGAAAACAATTGCTAGAAATAATCAAACTAAATGTTCAGCGTAACGATAATAATTTGACTCTGAAATAAAAAAAAAAAAAAAAAAAAAAAATTAAATTTAAATTTCAAAAATATCCCGACGCGTTTACCGCGCTTTCAAAGAGAATCATTACTCAAAATTGCTACCAACTTCATGGCCCTGCGATGAATGTTGACGGCGCTAATTAACTTTCGACACATTAGGCGATTTTTTTGACAAATTGACATATGCAGCGTGTTGCTGTCCAACGAATGCTCGATCCGATAGCTATAAATGTATACTTCATGTCACAATTAGAGCACGTTCTGGCAAGTATTTCACATGAATATTGAAGACTCTTACCACGTTATTCGGAACATCGCGCAAACATGCCGCATGTAAGCTAAAATCATTGACGTAGTAGTCGTCATTACGAAAACACCCACTAGAACAACTATGAAGAATAACGTGGTGTATCTTTCTTTCAAAATATACGACTTCTGGAACTCTTGCATCGAGTCGTAGTTTTGTCTTAAGAAAGATTCATTAGCTGCCGCATTATTACTGCCAATGATAGGACCAATGTGCATTGCGATCAGAAAAAGCCAGCAAAACAAAGCGCACACTGAAAAATTCCTGAATTTGCAAATAAAAAAGATAAAAAGAAAACATTTATCTAAAGGTAGATGTGCTTAAACGACACAGTCGTGAATTTATCTAAATTTATCTGAGTCAAAGAAGACCTTTCCAAAGTTGTTTCTTACAAAGTAAGGCCTGAGTAAGTCGCCTCGTAAACGTTCCGTACGTTTTTGCTATTTCAACCTCTTTAGAATCTTTTAATCCACTCCATTCGTCGCAAATTTGATTTAACAATTTTCTCACCTACAAGTAAAGCGCGATATCTTTTTTTTTTTTTTTTTTTTTTGCCAGTAATTAAAACAAATAAAATTTCTTAATTAAAGAATATTTTACTATTATTTGTACAGCTGCTTTATTGCTAGATAAAATAATGATCTTTACGTGTGTAAAGTAAGGAACTCACTTCAATCGGTTTAATCAAAAAAGCGATAAACTGCAATATACACAAAATAGCAGGAAAAATGTCGGAACAGATTTGCAACGCTAGCTTGAAGTTGTATTCGGAAATGAACAGTAACACAGACTTAAAAAAAAAAATTATTAATATAAAAATTAAAAGGAAATATGCAATAATTATATCTGTATAATATTTTTGTCAGATTAACGTGTACCTGATAGATCACGAAGGTGACAAACACTCCTAATATGAATATAGCTCGTACGTACCGAAATTTTGTACTTTGATAAGGCCACAAGCCGCATATCAGTAAAGTTATTCGATTGATATTGTAGTACTGACTCTCGAGCACAGTCATTTTTTCACGAGACGTGAAACCGCGAATGCGCGCAATGACAATGAGAACCTTGATCTCACTTCGTTCTGGTGCTATAGTTGCATTACAGGGTGGCAGGCGCGAATAACGGTGATAATAATAATTGCGAAATTGTCCGAAGTTATATGTAAAGCATAAAGAAGGGTGTCGGTTGATTACCTCTGTACGTTTTCCAACACTTGCGCGAGAAAGTAATAGACTTGAAATAACCAAACGTTCAACGTGTAGTAATTCTTAGGGGAGAAAATATAATAAAATAAAATTCATGAGATATGGTCTAAGTTAGCATAAAAAAAACGTACGTTATCATTCGAGTTTGAGTTACTCGAGTGCTGTAAGGGTTTTTTTTTTTTTTTTTTGTTAATGCTTTTCTCGAAGTGGACGTAGAAAGAAAGGGAGAATAAGGTAGTAATTATATTTGTTAGAATAATTAGAGAATGTAAGAGCGCAATTTGTCAGATGAGTAGATAAGTAAATAACATTTCAGGAATAAAAAATATTAATTGTTAAATCATATATTAATTTTATAATTAATTTGCAATATATATTTCTATATTTTGATGGATATTTTTAGTAGATCATAAAAATTTTTTCACTTTACACTCGAAACAAGTCATAAATCATGAATTAATACCTAAATGACTATAATTGTTAAAAGATATGTATTTTTTTAAACGCTAAGTAAGAGAAAAAAAATTGTTGTTTTCTCATGACACAAAGTATTATTTGTCGATGAAAAAAATACCAGAGAACGTTATTTTATTTAGCCAAGTTATCTATTTTTTACTATTTTATTCTACCGCGTGTGTAGAAAGTCTCTACATATGTATATTATGCTATAAGCAGCTACGCTTTCTGAATAAATTTTACGATTGTACGGAATAAATTACCATCAAAAATGATATCGCTGTGCTCGTGATCTATAACAAATAATCCAATAAAGTTGATAACGCGCAGCTAGAAAGGTATTGCCGCGTTCTATGTTTGTGCTTATCTTACCGAGGTAAAGCTTTCCATTACTGAAACGTATACACCTCCAATATTTGGAACAATACTTTTCGAAGTGACTCGGATTAGAAACAAGTAGAGCTTCTGCATCGTTACAGGTGTCTCATACCACAAGGATAAATTCCTAAATAAAATTTTATTTAATTTGATAATGAAAATTCGTTTGGGCGAAAAGTTTGAATCTTTCCTTACACCGCAGCAAATAATTCGTCAGCGTGATTGACGAGGTGTTGTCCTATAAAAGTACTTCCAAAGAGATACAAATAATGCGCCATAATAAAAATTAAGGAGAATATAATGTCGTACATTTTATGCGTAATTGTCACCGCAATCAGAAACTATTAATGACAGAGTAATTTGATTATTTAATTTTTATAAAATATATCTATGTACAGGCGACTGAAGTAACGTTAGTATTGATCAAGTGCAAATTTAATAAAATTAATTGTATAAAAGAGAAAGTAACTTACTCTGTACATAACTGAAACGAACGAAAACAATCCTAGCACTAGTAAAGCAAGAAACGGGACTGTAAAATTGGTTATCAACAATTTAAAAAGCCTTAAAAATCAAATAAATCAAATAAATAAATCGAACGTGGCAAAACGATTAGATAGCATCACAATGGGATACCTACTTTAGTGCTCTTTGATGAAGTTTTACCATTTTAATAATCCTTCCAACGATTACGATTCTCACATTAGAACACGCCAATATTTTCTTATCAATAGAGTGTTCTATTCGATAACTGACGACATTAAATTCCTATTTAGTCGCGTTAGCAATACAATTATTGTTCATTGTCTTACTGCATTAATTCAGAAAAAAATATTTCTAAAAGTTTTACAATCTCTCGCGATTCTTACCTGCAAATTTTGAACATCGCGCAGTTGTATAAGGAACACAGTATCAACATCATACTGACGGCCATTATTGAAAAAACTCCGATAAAGGTGGATGCAAAGGCATACGTGTAAAAATAATAAAATTGAATTCCTTCGGTTATATTATAATTTTCCAGCATTAGTATATAATGCGTGCGTGATTTGTTCAATGGCCGGAAAAAATCGAGGATATCCGGTGTCAGTACCAATATTAAAATTAAAAATGACAGAATCACTAGCCCCACTAAATTATATAAGATATACCATAGCGGTGTACAGAACGTAAGTAAAGTCGCCGAAATTTGAAGATGGATTACGCGAAATCGAGAGGCACTAATTTTGTAAATCTCGTGATAGGTAATTATGCAATTAATTAAGCTATTACGAAGCTGGCCGAGTAGTGCACGACTTTTCATTTTGGTTTCGCACGATCCACCTCCAATTTTTGGCAACTTTATTTACGACGTTACGTATACGTTATAATATTTTTTTTTATGTTTGCTTCTACTTTGAGCGTAAAATCATTATCTACAATGTATCACGCCAAATCGGATTAATAAAATTATTAATTACTAAATTAATTACTAATTAAAATCATATATTTAAGCTATTCTAAACGTGCTTCATAAACATTTATAAATTAATATTATTACGTGTAAGCAAAATTGTTATGATTTTTCCTTGATAAATATAATGTTCTACTATCTTAATTTCTTTTGGATCTGTCAGCATTTGATGATTGTTAATAATTTCTTCCATTATCTGTTCTATCTATATTGGATAAGTTTCAAATTAAATAAAATCGTAACGTGATCGGAAGTCTGTCGAAAAAATCAAATTTTGCTCATTATAATTAAAAACCAACTTTTGTAGGGTCGAAGAAGAACATGTTAAACTTTATAACGCATAAACAAGTCGGAAAAGCTTCCGACAGAATCTTAAAAACGACGTTTACACTAAAGTCGACTATAACCAATTGTGTGAACTGGAAAAATATATAATAATAAATTTTTAACTGCTCCGTTCCACAATATCAAACTCGCTAAACAACTACAATATAGAATAGGAGCAAATGTAAAATTCATACCTGCACAATCATATAAGTAATGAGTAATATATTGAAGAACTGCGCACGAAAACGTTCAAATTTCGTTTTTTGATAGGGCCACAAACCCAAGATTCTCAACAAATTTATATTAAACTTACTATACTCGTCAAATACGTTCATTTTCTTACAATGGTTAAAAGACGAATGCGAAGCGGCTCTGAAAGAGCGTATGTCACCAAAGGGCTAGATTAAAAAAAAGAAAGAAAAAAAACAGATTTCTCTCCGTATACTTTTCTCACCGCAATAGTTTATTTAGCATATCAGGCAATTTTTTCTCGGATTTCTCGCGATTCGTGATTGACAGGGGAAAGGTACGTCGAGAAATGAGTGACAGTTGTGGCAATTTAAGCAACGTTCGTATCTGCGTGGCAGAAGCGAAAAAGGAAATCGAGTTTCTTCGTTGGCCATTGCTGATATAGCGAGATATAAACAAAACGGAGGACACGTAAACCACGTAAATGGTCAGTAAAGAAGAGAAAAAAAAAAAAATCTCGTCGCTAGAAATTTTTCATGAGCAATTTTACCCCGTTGCTGGTCCCAGGGTTGACGCAAGCGCGTAGTCTACCGCGATTTTAGTCATTCACTCGCACATGAGCCGTTGAACTGAACTTTCTCTTCTTCGTGAAATCACACCGACGATATATTGTCTTTTGTTGAATTGTGCCGTGATAAATTGTCAAGAACACGTCACGTATTCGTACGCGCCCACGATGACGCTCCGTTGTTTCACGGTTTTACGAATATGTTACATATATTCGGGCGCGAGTAAGTAGAAAACAAATTTTTCTTGTACACTAAATCGAGACGTTTAATAATAAAAAATAGATCCGCTTATAAGTTACAGTTAATTAATATTTCTTTACTATGTGCAGATTGTTTACTGTCATCTTTCATTAGCTACGTGTTATTTATAATCAACGAGTTCACTTGCGTCACGTAATGCTTTGTTACATTAGAGTATAAATCACCGTAAAGTAAGACATGGACATGCTCACGAGCTGTAACACACATTTGTTAAGCGCTTCCATTAATGAGAATCTGTAATTCTTTCGATATATGTTATCTTCCTACCTTGAAGAAACCTTCCACCGAGGCAAAAATTAAATTGCCAATGTTCAAAATGTACGGCGTTGTGGTATTCTGCATTATAAACAGAAATAATTTCTGGATCTTTACTGGAGCATCGTACCATTGTACGTTGTATCTGTTTGCAAAATATTATTTTACTACAACAATTCTCAAAATTAAATTAATTCGATCAATTTGATTTTAAATTATTTAAAAGTTTACCTTTGGCTCAGTCGATGTTGAGAAAAATCAAAATAATTAAATACTCACACGGTATAAAAAACTTCGTTGTTACAATCCGTAATTTTTTGCCCGTAGTAATTACCCAGAAATAAAAACAGGAAATGAAAGATGATAAATAAAGTAGATGCAATAAGCTGATACATATTTTGCATCATTATCGCTCTAAGCAGCTGAAATATAAAATATAAAACATGTACATCGATATTAATCGACATTTTCTTTTTTTTTAAAGAAAAGAAAAATTTTAAAAGAATTACTTCTCACCCGAAATAAGTTTAAGCTTGTAGATATAACGCCGATTATAACTAGCACAAAAAAATATGCTTGAAAATTGTCTTCGAAAAACTGGCTGCATCTTCAACAATAAAAGGCAGAAATGAGTAGTTTAAATCAATCCGAGCACAGTTTTGAGTACGGTACGCATTAAGATTTCGCAAGAAAGATACAATGTATATAAAGATACCAACTTAAGAGCTCGTCGGTGTATATCTATCGCGGCAGTTATAGTATATCGATAAGCCGCGTAATTTTTTTGCTCGGAATTATTCAACGCGTATTTGTTTAGCGAGCACTCGATCCGGTAGCTGCAAATTTATTCAATCAAGTCTCATCTTTTTTTTTTTTCTCTCTCCTTTTATCTCATCTTTCTAATACAGCGACCGGCGTGAAAACCTCACCTGGCCACTTTCATTAACCCGCAGATATTTTCGACGTATACGAGTTCTAGCGTACCCGTGGCTAAAAATACAAAACAACCGAAACACAATGAAAGTATCCAGTGGCATAGAATTGGATAATAGTACGTCGTTTGGTCGACAAAATATTCCGTCAAGGCATGTAGCTCGTGTGGCCGGGTCCCATTTATCGGAACGATGAAATCAAGAATACTTGATAACAGTTCGGTAAACATGTACAGAATTATACTTGTGACGACACTCACTGGAATTACGTACGAATACGTGACATTTTTTTTTTTCAACATTAAGTTCAGTTTATCGTGTAAATTAATAGTAGCAAATAAAAAAAAATTGTAGAAAATAAGTTGCAGAAATAAAATATTTCACGAGCTTCCAAGATCGTACGGTATTTTGGAAGAAATAATAATTAATAGTAATAATACTGATCGATTAGATGCTTTTCTTTCATAATTCTCATACGTGCTAGTAACATCGTCATCAGTTCACCGGAAGATGAATGCTGTTGCATTATTTTGCGTTCGGTTTCGTTTTTCAAAAGACTCCAGCTGTCATGTATGTCTTTCCAAATTCGCTTCACCTGCGGAATTATTTCATAAAACTACCGGAATGCGGGGCGAAAAGTAATGACGGAATGAGAAAGCGGCTGACTTACACCGTTGCGATTAGTGCAAAACGAGACGTACTGTACGATATACAAGCAAGACGGTATGGCATACGAAAGCACCATAATGAATAAGTCCAGGGTGAATTGTATTGTGATAAAGGATGTTAACTGAAAGTGACGAAGACGTACGCGGTACATTATTACATTTACTTGCACGCTCCCTTAGAATATAATATAAACTTAAGATTCTAACTTCTAATTTAATCTAAATAATTTTACGATGGTAGTACACTAGCATATTATTAGAAGCGATTTTTAATTAGACTCTCCCCCGAAGTTAGTCGATACTTACGAGACGCTAGCGTATAAAAATTAAATTGCACACCGGCTAAACGTATAATAATGAGAATATATGTGTAACTACCTGAAAAAACACAAAAGACGTCATTATGACAAAATGGAAGATGTGACTAATGTTCGTGAACTTTGAACGTCGATACGGCCACAAACTAACTGCCGAGAGTAACATTTGGTTCAATTTGTAGTAACGATTCTCGGGAAAGTTTGTCTCCTCGTGATTCGAAAACATATTTAAAAAAGATTATTGGCTGGGACACACTGTGCGGTGTGCTTTCCGATGGTATAATGTAGCTGTTTGTCACCCTCGCCAGGTGCTCTTTTAAAATATTGTCATCAGCGTTCGCGGTGTCGCGCTAAGTCAGGGGTTGGCCATCGATTACTCGTAATTTCACGCCTAAGGGAACGGCAGGAAGTCGAATTACCGAAATTGCACGTTATGCTCATCTGATGCAGCTTTCCCAAAGCGAGGGTAAAATAATAATACCTCTCGGTTTTTTTTTTTTTATGTCGACGCAAGCGCGCAAGTTTCCAGAAGGTTTCTCTCACGCGACACCCTCATAGTTATTCGGGACGTCGCGAATATTGCACTGCGAATTGCTCTGTTACGTGAACGTTTTTCACGAGGTGCCGTGAAAAAAAAATTTATACTTGGTTTTCTGTTGAAAATGTCAAATGTTAATGTGCAAAATGTGCAATCTCGTTAATTGTATATGTGAGTAAAATTTATAACGAAAGATTAAAAAAAAGAAACGTATATTTATACATATAATAAAGGGAATTAAAAATTATCTTCTTTTTAATAATAAACGTTCAATCAAAAAAAAAAAAAAATTATTTAATGATGTATAAATTCTAATTACTTAGTTATACAACGTAAGGAACGTAAGATTACAAATTAGTTCAGATAGCTGTAATCGCAAGTTTTGATAATTTTATCAATCAAACACGATCTCTCGTGACAATTAAAAAAAAAAATATTATATGTATATTCAATTCCTTATTAAAGAAAAATATCGGCTGCTTCAGGTGTCTCGTGTAATTGTCTACGACGGACTACTAAATGCTATTGCGTCTTATGCGATTATTGTGTGGAATAAATCACCGTAAAGTAAGACACCGACATACTCGCCATCTAGAATACATATCCACGTTTTTTTTCAAGGTAACGATAAAGATAATCATATTTATATATTTAATTGTCACGAGTGTAATATATTACCGTGGAGAAGCCTTCTAGAGAAATGTTGAAAATGCCTTCGATAACGAAATAATAATTTTTCGTATTTCTTTGCATTACAAAAAGCAGCAAGCTTTTGCGCTTGTAACGAAATCGCATACTATTGCGCAGAGTATCTAGGTTAAAATAATTAACAGTCATCAGTTAGTCATAGATACGTAATTTTAAGTACGTAAAGTTGCATGGTTAATTTCGCAAATTGCAAAATATAAACGAGACTGTTCCTTTTAATTTATACTACTTTTAAGCCAAAATCATTGCAGCAAATTTATTAATACGATTTAATTACATACAATGTGTTAAAAATATTAAAATTATAATCTGTGATTATCTGGTCAGCCAAGTTACCGATAAACATGAAAATAAAATGTATAACAACTAATCCGAAACACACTGCCGCTCCAAACAAATCGCTCGAAATTATCACGAATTGCAGAAGCTGTTCCACAAATTTCGTTTCTCGAAAAAAGATTGGGATCTTTATCGCGCGTAGGTATATTAAACAGGGCTTTTTTTTCTTATATATTTTATATACGGCACAGTAAAAATTTTAATATCTATTATTAATATAAGCAACGCAAGCGCAGTAGTTGTTACAAAGATCTTTCGATTGTCGAACGGTTTTGTGCTTGTACTTATCGTTAGTTCCTTCGCGTCGAATGTTTCCCCCAATATTAATGTAAATGTATCGGTGTAAAATACCGAAATAACGCATCGGCACAGTAATACTCTAGTTAGCGACTGTGTTACTTTCGCAGATAAATTAATTTTTGCACTTGAAGTATATTTATCTTATTTACGTGTTGGCAAGAAAGTCATTATTTCTTTTACTTTTATTGAATAGAATACATCACGGCGACGTAGGACAGCGCGGTATTTAGAAGCTAAAAAGATAATTAACATTTACATCTTTATAAAGCCGTAGGGTTTTTGTTTTCATCAGTAGTTTCTTCTTACCATGGCGTAATTTTCCATCTTTGCCACAAATATAAAACCGATCGAGTAATAAAAATCTTTATTAGTTTTTCTCAACAAAAATAAAATCAGCTTTTGTGACGTAACGGGCATTAAGTACCACGATGAGCCATATCTAAAAAGGAAATACGAAAGAGGTATAACAGTATTTTAAATAAAATAGTTTATACGCGTGCATAAAATATGCATTAATAATTTTACACGTAAAACCTCGTGTGGAAGAATTTATTCCAATATAAAAAGGTTAATGTCACTTCTTGAAATGTAAATTTTGTCTCCGTAATGTTTGACTGATTAGTTATACTCTACTTACACTGATCTAAAAACATCGTTGTTGTAATCAATAGACTTCTGCCCGACATAATTTGCCACAAACATGTAAAGTAGATGGCCTATGGTTGTGGAACAAGATAAAAGTGTATCCTCTAAGTTTTTCGATACCGTTGATATTGCTTGAACAAACTATTTGATGAAAAATCATTATTCTTATAAGCCAAATAATACGGCTAAAGTAAATTTATATTTAGTTTATACACTGAGAGGTAAAAATAAATTTAAATCTGATTGTCATTATATGACAAACACGATCGTGTTTATTAGTAGAATTATCATAAAACTCGTTGAATTTAAAAGAAACTATAATTTTCTCTCAGTGTGCAACTGTATAAATATATTATAACTAATAATTGTAAGATAAAAGGTGTGTCTTTACTCTGAAGAAATTGACACTCAACGAAAGTACTCCAAGAATAAGAATTATACAATACGGCACATTAAACGACGACATTATAATATTGGAGAACCTTTAAACACACAAAAGAAAAAGAAGAATAAATTAAGATGAGAAGTCTTACGGAAAAATCTTACGTAAAACAAATTATCCTATAACGTAGCAGATAATATTTGAGTTTTTATAAGTTTCTCCGAGTCTCATTTTTTATTTTAAGATGTTAAGATTCTTAAATTCATATCTATATCTTCAAAAACGTTCGTGAACAAATTATTGAGGAAAAAATAAAGAAAAAAGAAGAAAAACGATACAACAGGAATAAATAAAATGCAGGGTACTAACTCCATAGCTCTACGATGTGCAATTACAACATGGAAAATCTTTTCGCAAATTACGCGGTGGCAATTTGGCATACGCAACACACGTTCGTCGATAGAATGTTCCATTCGGTGACTGAAAAATTTCATAGTTAAAAGTTACGATTAACTTTACGAATATATAAAATTCGATTCTTACCGGGCGATTTTAAACATCCCGAAAGAATGATGTGCGCACAATAGCAGTTGTGTTCCCGTAGTTATCAGGATTAATATCAATAATCCAGCAACGATAACTTCATGAATTACCGCGGTATAGAAAATATTATCCAGAGGGATAAAATACTCCACCGTAATAAGAGTTTTGCGTGATCGAGGTTCGTCCAGTGGCAAAATAAAGTCGAAAATGATCGGGGAAAATTGCACGACGACCATGCCCGTGAATAAAACCCCGCCGATCCCTGTAGGCAACAATTTTTTAAACGTGCTATAATTTATATACTTTTTACTTTTGTAAAAGCGAAAGGTGATGATAAATTATTGCGATTTTTTGTAAATTTATATTTATTTATGTATGCAACGGACAGCGCGAATAATTTAACCATAATTCTTAACGATATTGACGATACTATTTTATGACGTATATTGACAAATATAACTCGGGATTAAATTGATAAATAAGAATCAGATTATAATAAAAAGAAAAAGAATATCTTACTAAATAGAGAGATGATATTATTCTGGCAGTCGTAAGTATGTTTCTCCATAATATCGTATTCTAATTTACTTTGCATTATCTTCCAGTCCTCTTGTATTAAATGATGCAAGATTTTTATCTATAATTAAAACGTTTGGTTTAACTAACGCCAGTTAGATATTAACCGCGTCCGGAAATAAGCTCTGTAATTGTTGCCGGTACAAATAAATCTAGGAGAAACTCACGGTATTTGATTTGAAAATAAAAACGCAATACTTCAACATAATTAATATAAAAGGGAACACGAACGACATTGTTTTAACGAATAGATCCAAGTTGTACTTTGATGTAAAGAAAACTGATAACTGAAAACAATAAATATAGCATTACATCACTGAGAAAATCGAAATGTATTACGTTGTCAGTGGTGGGCGATAAATGAACAGTTAAAACATTTTATTTTTATATCACACTTAATACAATATTAATTTGAAAATTCGAGTTGAAATATTATTTACGTGAATTTGAGATCGATTAGCGCCTTCGCGAAGTAATTAAAACTACTCTTTAAAAGTATTATAAGATCAATTATAAATTGCATTACGAGTAAATGATTACCTGTAACATAATGTAAGTTACAGTTAAAATGATAATCAGTACTCGTTGCAAAAGTACAATTCGTGATTGGTCATGTGGCCAAATGCCCAAAATCTTTGAGAAAGTCTTATTGACTGTATAATAATTTTCGACTACAAGCATGTTGCGTTAAAAACAAACTGCGAGTGATCGCAATTGTCGGAATATATGTATATCAACATGATAAACGTTTGCTCGATACAACAGACTATTTCTTGTTCCTTAAATTGTCTGGGAAACGGAAAAAGACGAATAGTGAAATATATTTTTGCGACATAATTGATATCCGTTGCAAGGCATTGAAATTATTCCGATAAAGAAAAAAATAAAATAAAGAAAAAAAAAAAAGAAAAAGTTACAGTCACGTCGGAGTTTCTTGTCTAAAAGGAAAACAGAAATTATCTAAATTATGGTAAAACTTTCCCGCGCTGTAAGATAATAATGCTTTATATTATCGTTTTTCATAATTTTGATACACATGCGCAGCGAGAGCCGCATGTTCCGCAATATTAAACGATGCTTTAGTCTTTTCTTAGCCACCAAACGCGTTACTAGTAGAATATACTAGGTAAACACAGTCTATTGTTTTAATAATTTTTTATCCATCAAGTTATTTAGAAAATAGACGATTGTTGCGATTAAATTAAGTTAATATATGATAAGAATACCAAAAATTAAACTGCTTTATTTGTTCATCAACATTCCGCTTATATTGCTGAGTACTCGAGCAAAATATGGATTAATTAATTTTTTTTTCTCTTAATGAGTTATTTATTTATTAACGTGTCAAGTGTTGAGAATAAAATAATATACATTTATTAATTGTCACTAGCATATATTTTTCGTAGCGTACCTACGCATGCGTTGCACAACTATATTCATTTGGAAAAAAAGTCTAGCTAATTACAAAACAATTTTTTTTCGTTGATTTACTTTTGTTGTACAGAATAAATCACCATGAAATAGGATAACGCCATACTCATAACCTGGAAAGTGAATATTACTTTGTATACGGCACAAACGTTAGGAATTTTCTCTTTCGTCAAGGAAATTTTAATTTTACCGTGGCAAAATCTTGCAAGGATGCAACTAATATATCGAAATACGACAGAGAAATATATGTACTTGCTTTTTTCATTATAAATAATAACAATTTCTGCGTAGACACCGGAGCTCTGTACCATAATGCGTTATACCTACGATTTTTAAAAGCTATTTTTCTCCAAGGTAGCGCAAATATGTAGCGTTAATTAAGAAAAATGCACTTACGTGGCTTGGTACAAATCTGCTCCATTATTGATTATTATTTGCCCACCGAAATTACCGACAAATAGATAAATTATATGAGTTAAAATTATGATAACAGTTATGAACGTATTATTCATATCATCGGATACTACTTGTTGACTTAACTGCAAGAAATTGTTATTTAACAAGCGGTTCAAAATAAAGTCAAACGGAGAAAAGCAGAGTCACTTACTACAAAACAGTTGAAAGTCAAAGAGGTAATGCCAATTACAACCAAAAAACCAAATGGGAAAAGAAAAGTAGATTGCACAGTTTCATTAAACCTTTAATGAAAAACTGAATATTGAAATTATTTTATTATTAATTTAAGTACGGTATCGAGATATGTTCGTTCACGATACATTATCCGTAAAAAAAAAAAAATGTTATCGCACGTTAAATATTCCACAAATATCGTACACTTAAGTTTCCTTAAGTTAAATTTTTCTCAAAGTATCCGCTAAATTTGAGCATTATAAAATTAATTGTAAATAATTAATTTAGATTCAACTCTTCGATATTGATTAATTAAAATTTGATTAATTCAGTTTCAACGTTGCATTTAATATAAACGTATCAATAAGCGTTGAATATTAAACACGCGATTATGATTATTGTGTCGATATAACGGATAAAAAATATAACAAACTCCATAAATAATAACGATAATAATAAATATTTCGCAATAAATTTTCAAACGGTACATATACTGACTCGATAGCTCTTCGATGCATTACAACTGCGCGCACAATTCTTTGATGTAGGAGATACTGCTTTCTCTTTGGATTCGAAATTGCTAATATGTTTTTCTCGAAGACATTTTCTATTCGATAACTATAACTCTATTAATATGAATTGAAACAAGCTCTCGGCAACAGTAACGAGCACGATCGTGTATTACCTTGTGAGTTTAAGTAACGCACACATATGCGTCAGGTAGATTATTAGTGATAAACCGATACTCCACACTGTGATGAATCCTATGCAGTAAACTAAACATTGGTGCAACATGATGTATTGAATATATTGATCCTGATCGACAAAATATTCCGTAAGTATGAAATGTTGATAAGGTCGTGATTCGTTCAGCGGGAATATAACGTCAAGAATCAACGGTAAACGTTGAAATAACGTAAAAATAAATATGCTAATATAACAAATCGCTAGAAAACGTCAAATTTAATTTGAATGTAATATACGCATGTTACATTGATTTTCCGTGATTGATAAAAATTGTTAAAAAAAATGTGCGGCAAAGAAAAAAAAAAAAATTTATTTTCTCGTTAATATAATATCGACTCGGATGAAATAATTTTACGAATATTATATTAAATGTATTGATTTAAATTGTATTACCTATTGCGTATATTGTTAGCGTTTTTATGTAGTTGGCATACTCTTCTAAAATACCAATTTCCAATTTATCCTTTATTGAGTTCCAGTCGTTTTCAATGTCCTCTATTAGTTTCTTCAACTGTTTTATTTTTCCTTATGAGCATTTAGAACACACTTTACTTCATAAATATTATATTACGATTAAGTGCTTAAATGGACGGCTTGTCTTGTTAAACTTACACTCTCAGCCTTAATGATCATAAGCATATACTCCATAACCACAAAAACAATAGGAAGAACGAATGATAGAATTCTGAACAGCAGTTCTTTATTGTACTGCGTTGTAACAAATACCAGCAGCTGAAAGCAATATTTCAAACAGATATTAATTAAAATTTATTCCTGAATATATACTTTACGTGAGAAATTAATTTATTAAAAAAAATAAAATAAATAATTAAAAGGTAAAACAAAATCTGCTCGAGTAATTTACGTGAAAAATAATTTTCTTTTAAAAGTGCTAATAAAGGATATACGTAAACGTGTTTGTTAATGCGTGCAGAGGATTGTCACTATTTTATCAGAAGCTTGCAAAATTTGATATTTACCTGAACAAGAATAGCCGTAAAAAACATGGTGGTCATTAGAACTCGGTATATTTGCGTGAGATACGTTGGCTGGTAAGGCCATAATCCAACCAACTTAAGAACTATTTTGTTAATCTTGTAATAACCTTCCCAGAGCGCGTACATTTCACACCGAGAACTGCGTGCGCGATGGAAATTATTTTTCTCGAATATATTTGATGAGCGTCGAATAATCGATAGAACAAGAGGAACGGTAACAAAGTCTGCTATTTTAACAATGAACTGACACTTCGTCGTAGAGAAAATAAGCAAATTAGTCTGCATTATCTCAATTCGTAATTTAAAATAATGATTCTAAGAATACAATTTAAATAATTTGTTTGCGCAGGCGTAATCGTGACTTTTATTTCTCGGTGGCTCGAGGAAGATTCAGTTTCTTCAGAAACGTCACAGCAAACACTTCTAGAGCCACAGAGTGCATTGTAAATAAATTAAATGCAAGACATTAATTTAGAGACAGTATATATAAAATATAATTTAAAAAGAAATATAAATTTGTCTACAAATTAATTTAAGTAATTAATCCAGTGCCAGAAATGACTTTGGCTGCCAGATTTTCGTTGCGTTATTAGTAGTAGATTTTTTCCACGTAAGTCTTATCTTTATTAATAAGAAAAGTTAAAAACAATGGAATTAAATGATATTTACTCTATTGGATTATATTTATTTCACATTCAAAAGCACATTTATTCAGATACTATTAGGTAAATTAATATAATAAAGGTAAATTCAAATGAAAGATACAAAATATAAAAGCTAACATTTTTCATAAAAAGTAATTTGCATCAACATTAAAAATTTAAATATTTTACGTATTTCATATATTTATATATTATATTTAAAAGATATACGTTTCACTATACATGTCTACGATCACTAAAATTATGAGAATTTGCAATATTCGTTTTTTGAATTTCTCGCAAAACTTTTATTTTTTCCCCCACAAAATATTTCCTTTCTTTTCGTAAATTCTCATAAAACTATATAACAATTTATTAATGCAGGCTTATATAATGCAAAGCTCGTTATACCCTGTTCGCGTGCATATTTTACGAAGAGATAAATGTTCATGGATAATTTTATCCGAAGCAGATATCAATCGCATAAACAATTACACGCACGAATGATGTTCGATGAATTGCATATTTAAAAACATTTCGTGATATGACTCATGCACTGAGGGCTCGCTTTTTGTAATGATAAAACAGTTCAACAATACGTAATTAACTAAATAATTAAATAATTAATGAGCGCAGCTGTACATCACAGCGACGTAAGACATTGAGGCATTTAGAAGCTAGAAAAAAGAAAAGAAAAAAAAATAGTAAAGTTTTATATATTTAATCGCAAAATGCAAGTATTATTTAGTTCTTTGCGTTTCTTACCGAAGCAAAAGTTTCCATCTTTGCCACGATAATCATGCCGACCACAGCGTAAAGTTCTTTGCCAGTTTTTTGTAATAAAAATAAAATTAATTTTTGCGACGACAAAGGCATCATATACCACGACGTATTATATCTAAAAATTAGACAGAAGTCTCATACAATTTGAGAGAAAGGGGGAGAAAAGGAGAGCCAAAAATACCAACGTTAAAGCACTTGTTTTCTGATTGCCGATAATACTTGTAAATAGATTTGCTACTTACAGTAATGTAAAAAGTTCGTTGTTAGAATCGTTCACTTTTTGCCCAAAAGTCATTGTCACAAACATATAAATTAGATGATTGAGTGTCATAATGAAATATAGCAATATATAATTCATATTTTTTGATATCATTATCGCTTCTACTAACTGTTGTGCGAAAAAAAAAAAGAAACATAATTAGTATAAATATTAAACAATTAACGACGGTGACAGCTACAGCAAATTTATGACAAATACATAAATTACTATATATTTTATCTAAAATTTTACTTACTCCATACAAATTGACACTTAACGAAATTAATCCAATGATAGCTATGATGCAGTACGGTACATTAAACGACGATATAAGAATATTAAAAAATCTTAAAAAAATAGAGAAAAGAAAAAATTACACATAGAAGAATTACGAAGTTATCATTTAATTGATAGCAATTTATTTTCATTAACACTTAAAAACAAATTTTCATTGGATACATTTTAAAGTGTATTTAATATATTAAAAACATGTATAAGGGCAATCCTTTTCTTTCAAATAGAATGTAATAAGAGAAGTTATAAAAAAATAAAAATTGCTCTCACTAACTCCATTGTTCTACGGTGTGCAATTACGGCCTGTACTACTCTTTTGTAAATTGCATATTCCTTTTCGGAATTCGACGCGTGCAACACGCTGTCCTCGATGGAGTACTGTATACGATGACTGCAATATTTATATTTAATCACGATTGAATAAAATTAAATCGGAGTTGTAATTCGATCAGTACCTGACAATTTGAAACATCCCGAGCGTATGAAAGCAGAATACTAACAATTGCGACGCCGTGGCAAACATAATCGACGCCACTAGGGCGATAAGAAGAATTTCATGCAATGCCTCGGTGACGAAGTATTTGTTCTCAGGATCAAAATATTCTGCCGTAATGATAATTTTACGTGGCCGCGGTTCGTCCAACGGTAAAACGATATCGAGAATATATGGAAGAAATTGCATGAAGCTCAAGGCGATCACCACAAAAACAATAAACACTATAAAACGAGCGAATAAAAAGATGAGTGATGAATATTGCAATACTAATTTTATAATTAATTATAGATAGGTAGAGAAATAAAATTAATGCTGCCTTACAAAATAAAAAATGAGCACAAAATTGGCCGTTATGAGCGTATTTCAATATAATATTGAATTCTAATTTATTTTGTATTAACTTCCAGTCCTCTTGAATGAAATAATGCAAATTTTGTATCTGTTCGTTTAAATATTTATTGACGTAATTAACTTTTATCAAACTTATTAAATCTTGATGCATAAATAAGATTATTATCATACGTGTAAGTAGATTTCGAAGTAACTTACAGATTTGGATTTTAACATGAAGGTACAATACTTCAACGTAATTACTATAAATGAAAAAATAAACGAGCTGACTTTAATAAAAAGAACCATATTATATTTCGTTGTAGTAAAAACTAATAACTGGAAGCAATAAATATAATAATTACAATATGGTATAATAAAAGTATATTAATTAATTTATTTTGAAGATTGGTAAAGTTACAAAATAGTTAATGTACAAAAAAACAAAAAAAAATTAAAAAATATATCGATGGACGTTATTAAAATAATTATAAATTATGTTTCTACGACTCATTAAGTAAATAAGCTGTTACCTGCATGCCGATGTACGTAAGAGTTAAAGTAAGAACTAATAATTGTTGCAGTAGCGAAATAAATTGCGAATTATTATGAGGCCAAATACCTAATGCTTTTAAAAAAGATTTGTTAATTGTATAATAATGTTTCTCGATCAGACGCATAATACACCGAGGGCAAACAACGACTGAACGATATTGTTTTAAAATACATACGAACACGCTATACATTTATATCTATTTCAACATCTTTCGATTTAAACTGCCCAAGGAACGAGCAAGAGAGTATTCTGGCTGAATATTCAATATTTATCACCAAATGCGGGCTTGCGACGCGTAATGAAAATTATTTCGTAAGAGAAATAACACGTAAAAGAGATGTGGTTCCCCTTTTCTTGAAATATTGCAAGAGAATACGAAGTAGGAAGGAAAAGACGCGTATTATTTAAATTGCTATAAAATTGTCTTTACTGCGAGATGGTATTATTTTATAGACGCATCTACTTCGTTTTTTTTTTAAGTGCATGCGCAGAAGTGAGCACATACTACGACGTATCGAACGGCTCGGTAGTCTTTTCCGAGCCACCGATGCTCACGCTTAAGTATAATTACGAAACGGTAACACATTTTGCACCGACGCGTTTAAAATCCGGTTGGTTTTAAAGGTCTTAGTCTTCGTAAGAGATATTTATATTTTTAACACACAATATTCACATAGACATAAATTGACATCGTACTCCACGTTTACACTTCCTTTTAGTTAAATTAAATAAATGTCTGTCCAACTGAATATAATATATTTATCATTTCGATTTTATACGGATTTTTATTTTACGGAATAAATCAACGTGAAATAGGATACTGCCGCGTTTGCAAGCTGAAAAAAAAAAAATAGTGTCAAGATCTGTACAATTAAACATAAAAATTTGAGGCTTTTCGCTGTTAAATAAACCGCAGAGGCTGTTTTTTACCGTAGCGAAACCTTCTAAAGATATAACAAATATACCGCCGCACGTTAAACCGATGTTTAGTGTTTCCTTTTGCATTATAAATAGTAACAGCTTTTGCGTGCGCAACGGTACCGCGTACCATAGTCCATTGTAGCTGTAATTTGTTTAAACAGTTAAGGTAAAATTGTTCAGTAAGAAGTTAACGATAATTTTACAATATAATTACGTTATCCGTGTATTACGAAATATCAGAAGTCGTGTACGCCAACAATTCAAACTTCAAACTAACAGCCGCGTTCGGCGGAAAAAGCTGCTTCGCAGCTGTTCTTGTGGGAGTTGAATCTGATTGGCGTGTGCTCTTATAAATTTCGGTGAAACCTAAGGGCACACGACGATCAGATTCACGATTTTTACAACAGCCGCGAGGCAGCATTTTTCTTTTCTTTTTACTGAACGCAGTTCAATGTGCGTAAATACATGCATACGTCGGTTTAGAGTCTATACATATAAATATACAGCTTTAAATATATTTGTAGAACGTAGTACTCACGTTGTTTTAAACATTTTTAGACCGTGATTCAATAATTCTTGCCCACCATAATTAGCAACAAACATGTAATTCAAATGTAAGAGTATCAATATAGCAACCATGGATGCTTGACCGGTGTTCTTCGTTAACGTTATCAATTGAAGGAACTACGATGAGATAATAGGTTGAAACAACAAGTCGCGATTAATTAAAGTAAGATACGGTGTTACTTACTTGAAACAAATTGAAAGTTAAAGAACTGACGCCGAGTATAATCAAGATAGAGAATAACGTTCCGAAACTGGACGTTAGTAGTTCAACAAACCTTTAACGAGTACATGTGTCTATAAATGATTATTGTAAAAACCAAGCGTCTATGCGGTATTTTAAAATTCAGAAAAATATTTTTACAGTTAGTCAGCTATTTTTAATAAATAAAAAATAAAAAATTTAATCTGTTATAAAAAAAAAGGGAAAAAAAGTTACTTGCTAAAAGTCTGATAAAAGTACTAACTTGCTGGCTTTTTGATGCATAATCACCGCATGCACAACTTTTCGGTAAATAAAATATTCCCTTTTAGGACTAGGAATCATAAGTGTGCTCTTCTTGATTGCGTTTTCTATACGGCAGCTGTATCAACTTATTTAAGTAATATCTCAAACGGAACAAACGAAACACGCTGGGGTGAATATGTTTCAATATTACCTTGCGATTTTAAATAATGCACACGCGTGGAGGATGCATGTCATAATTATCGCACTGGTACCACACAGCGCGGTAGTTCCTATAATGTAAGCTAATGCCTCGTGTAACAGCATAAGATGGAAATACTTCTCCTGGCTGACGAAATATTCCGTGGCCACCAAAAGGTAATGTGGCCGCGAATCATTTAACGGTAAAAGAACGTCAAGGATTATTGGCAGAAATTGGACTATCCCGCAAGATAGCAGGCCAAAGTAACAATATACTGAGAAATGTTAAAGCTAACTTGAGTCAAATTACACGAGTTATTAAAAAAAAATTTTTTTTTAATTGTTTAAAATATATTATATAATTTTTGTCTCAACAATAAAAAAATTTTAGGTATTAAGAAAAATATAATGTACGTTGCGTATATTATAATAAAATCATAAGATTTGCGTTCTTACTCATTACAACGATTGAGAACAGTCTCGCGTTGCAGGCGTACTTTTTTATGATTTTAATTTCGAACTTGTCCTTCAACGAGTTCCAATCATCTTGAATTTGATCCAGCAGTCGCTTCAACTGTTTTATCCCATATTTTTTTTTCTCAGTTAAAAACTTAATAGTCATTTTACAAATAATTTAACGAAACTCTCGAACGAACGACCGCTTCGTAGACTTACGTTATTTGCCTGAATGATAAAAAGGCAATACTTTGTTGTGTCGATAAGAATGGGAAAGACGAATGAAAGAACTTGAAAGAGAAGGCTCGTATTGTACTGTTGGGTTGTAAATGGCAGTAACTGAAAACAGGCGTTTAAGGTATGCGTCGGTTATAAATTACTTCTACGCACCGTTCGATGTTTCGTAAGTAAAATAAAATTAAATGCGTAAAGGTTATATTTTACGACAGAAAATGGGACGTAAGTTTGTTTAAGTAATATAAAAATAATGATCGTTAATAAGTGGTTTATATAAAAACAAATTTAAGTAGACGCTAATAAAAAAAAGCGATAAAAAGAATTATTAATCTTATATATTTAGGAAATATCAAGTAAAATTAATCGCTTCCACGGGTATCGTATAAAATTTAATATACCTGTGCAAAAATAAACGTTACGAGAATACTGACAAACAGCACTTTCAGAAGTTGCGAGAAATATGATTGATGGTAAGGCCATAAGCCCACCAGCTTCAGAATTATTCGATTGATTTTGTAATAGCGTTCGATCGCGTGCATTTCACACGAGAATTGCGATACGACTATGCGGACTCTAGGCCGTCAGCTTATTTTCCACTAAAGCTTCTGCGAATTTTAAACAATTGATATCGCTCGCGAGGCATCGCGAAGAATAGCAACTATCCATTAATAGCGAAATAATAAATTCGCGTTATGGACAAAAGCAAATTAGTCTGAATTACACCAATTTGTAATTGAAAGTAATATCTCTAACACGTAGAGGTGAAGAATATTTTTACGCGGCGACTTTTTTTTTCCTTTTTTCTTTAATGAAATAAGTTTCAGTTTCTTGTAATACTCTGTAAAATGCGTTTCGCATTTCGTATCGTACAGTATAGAGGATATGTCGCACATAGTACGATAGTAGTTATCGTTAATAATTTTTACGCGACTGGATATGCATTCACACTTTACTCACCGCAGAAACGCGCATCATTCAGCTCGCTAATGACTTTGTAAGTTACTTACCTAAAAACAGAAAAAGAACAGTATATTAATTATTAATATTTTAATACACGCAATTGTTTTATAAAATTATTAAGAAAATATTCGTATTCTATAAATATAATTTTTTTATTATTTTTTATTTTTTTTAAATTTTTATACGAGTAGTAGAAAACTTTCGACAATTAAATTAAATGAATTATTTTGATCGCTTAACCAACGTTTGAGGTTTTCTTTGTACGATGTGACGCTCTTCCTACGTAATTTAGTAATTTAGTAATTGTAGTAATTTGTCGTAATAACACGATGACTTACATTAAACGCTGTATTTTCATTCAAGCAATACGTGTTACATCCAAAACGGTTTACTGAACAAGCAAATTAATATTTGAAGAAAATATTACGTGTCTCCTTGCTTGTTTTAGTCTAGTTATAAACGCCGCTCCAATTAATGTCGTATTTACGATCCATGAGACATTAATGTAATTTGAAACAAGCAAGAATATTGATTTCATCAATGCGAAATATTATATTAATATTAAATATTCAATATAGCATAATAATATATTAACATTAAACTATAGTTTTGGAATAGGATGCATTCACAGCTATCAATTAAGTAAAGATACAAGCTGCTCAATTCTATTTTTTATTACGCATGTCGACATTGATTTTTAACAAATACTAGAACGTTGCATTGTGCGCGACATTTATTTTTCAAAATAATTAAACTTAATCGAAATAATACAATAAGTATAATTGTTTTACTTTCATTTGCATTTAGACATCATTACGTACCTACAAAATTTTTTTTATTATTTTTCGCAATCAATACGTGTACACTACATTAAAATTGCTATGGATCAGAATTTTTATCAATTACTTCATCGTTACAGAATACATGACAGTAAGGTATGATATTGCTGTAGTTATCAGCTAGAAAAAAAACATTGTAAATTTTCGAACGTTAAGATATAACTGTTGCACATAACGTTATATACAATATAATTATTTTTCTAAACATGTTCATAAAATGCGGTAGGTTAATTTTTATAAAAAAAAAATTCTTTTTGATGTTAATTTATTCTTTACTATAAAATATTTATACCGTAGAAAATCCCTCTAAAGATGATACATAAATGCCAGCAATTGTTAGAGTATGGGTCTTCAAAGAGTTCTGCATTACAAATAAAAGTAATTTCTGTATCGATAGTGGAGCTAAATACCACATCGTGCTATACCTAAAAATTTTACAAATTGACAATGTTATTTGCAACAGGTTTATTTTTATTTTCCGAGTTGATTTAACAATATGTAAGAAGATACTGGTTACGTAGAAATTGAATTTGTTGAAGAGACAGGTTTATTTTGTTCATTTAGCGTACGAGATTTGAATATTCGTGACGTACTTACGCGGCATTAAACATTTCCGCACAATGATCAATGAGCGTTTGTCCGATCACATTAGGTACAAATATCAGCATGAAGTTAGCTGTTACCATACCGATGGACATTATTATTTCGGATATCTCATTTAACGTCGTTAACGCATAAAGTAACTATAAAAATCGTATATTAATGTTTAACGTAATATTAATTCATGAAATAGCAGATAATGAATCAAGACAAAATATAATTATATTAAGCGACAAATATCAAACGCACGAGTGTGCACCACTCACTCGAAAAAGATTGCAACTTAAAGATATTACGCTGATCAATACTATAGCGAAATACCATTTGTTCATGCTATTCATAATGAATGTAGAAAACCTTGGATAATAAAAACAAAATTTAATTTATAGATGTTAATTAGGGGATTAAATTAAATAGATACTAACTGAATAGACTTCCGGTGGATGCGTACAGCACGATTAATCTTTTTGTACATTACGTGTACTTTCCGACAAGCAGGAACTTGAAGCGTATGGTTGGTCACTGTACTTTCAATTAAATTACTGGAAACAGTTCGAATGTATATTTATATAACAGCAGTTCAGGGAGTTTTTTTTTTTTTTTTTTTAAGAAAAATTGAGTTACGTGCATTCACCTAGCAATCTTACAAGTTGCGCAACAATGCCTGAAGAATGCCAGCGATAACGATCCCGTGGCAAGTATTGTAAACATTCCGGTTAATACTACCGTGATTTCAAATATAAAATATATATAAAAATACCGTTGATCGTCGATAAAAAATTCAAAGCCTAATTTTATCTTGCGCGGTCGAGATTCATTCATCGGTACAATAGCATCGAATATAATTGGTATTAGCTCGATAATTATAATTAAAAATACAGAAAGGGCAATGAGAACTGGAAATATTACGAAAATACATCACTTTAATTAATTTATCTTAAATATGCAATTAAAAAAAAAAGTTTAATAACAGACGATATATAATTTATTTTTAAATTTACTTACAACCCAGAAATAATGCCAAAAGACGACTTTCAAAAGCGTACTTTTCTAATATTTTAATTTCATTATTATCTTCGATTGCATTCCAGTCCAATTCAATTTGTTCGAACATATATTTTACCTGTCGTTTAAATAATTATTGCTTTGTAAAACTTTACTCTCACGTCCAAAGAATGAAAATATCGGATCAACTGGATCCATCATAAACATGAAACTTGAAGCGGTACTTACTTCTTTAAAATTGAAATAATAGGAATTATAACTTACAATGTATAACATAGTAACTAAAATATATGAAAATTCTTTAAAAATAAATTCCAAGTTGCACGCTGCTGTTAAAAAAGTAGTGAACTGCAACGTATAAGTATAATAATATACCAAACTTATTTAATAAAAAAATTATTCAAATTAATCGGCACGTTTGCAAGAAAAAATTTTAATTTTACCTGAAACAAGAGAGTGAAACAGTACGTGCCGAAGCAGAATATATGCATGCCGATCGAGGTTTGATAAGGCCACAAACCAATCGCAGTCAACATAATCCGGTAGATATTGTAATAACGTTCACCGGAAAAGACCATCTTGCGCGACGCACGGTACATGTTTGAGAAGGAAAGAAAAAAAAAGAAAAAAAAAATATCGCGAATATTTCAAACGAAGGCGCATTATTAGATATTCCGAAGACTTTTCTATTTTCAGTAAAATGTTTCTCGGGGACGGTAAAATGTATAGTATGACCATGCAATTTAATAATTTTCCGTAATTACGCAGTGAGAATGGAAATTCTGTAACTCCGTCAACTATATGAAATGACGATGTATGCTGCATTAAAGACAGCTATTCACGTAATTCGGACAGGCGCAGTTTATCGTAGTTCAGGAAGAGCGTAGTTAGTTCACAGTGCGAGGCTTTAGCGGATAAACGAACTCTATTTTCGAAACGACTAAGAATATCTGTCATATGTAAGGAATTTAATATCTCCAAACGTTTGCACAATTAATAATAATATAACTCTTCATTTTAATTATTAAAATATTATTTGAATATCTCAAAATCTATTCCCTTTAGATTTTTATTATTATTATTAAATTATTATTTTATACATGAAATATATTAGAATTTAAATTCTTTATCTAAAGCGTGTATTGCTATATATGACTGAAATATATATCCGTGATTCTTTTGGTATTATTTAATGGAACAAATTACCGTGAAGTATGAAAATGACAAACTAGTGATCTGAAATAAGGAACTTATTTTTTATTCGCGTAAAGTAATTATGTTCTAATGTAACGAGGAATTGAAACATTTAATTACTGATGCAAAGCCTTCCAACGATGCCACAAACACAGTGCCCACGGTTAAGGAAGCACCTTTAATTGCTTGTTTCATCATTAATAACAGTAACTTTTGAGAATGGAGCGGAGCATTGTACCACTGCGACGAATATCTGTAATATACGTACACAGTGTCTAGAAAAATGTTTAAGCCGATAGCTACAGGTAGATTATGAATGTCACATTACAGAACACTCACATTTTACAAAAGACTTCTGTGCTTTGGTCTATTAGCTTCTGGCTAGTGTAATTACCATTAAATATATAGTAAATGTGACCAAAAACCAGTAGCATGGTGATGAGACATTCTTCTATATCGTCTAGATATTGTGCGGCTAAGAAAAGCTGCGACAAGAAATTATTTATCTTTCGTAATTTTACACCGATAATTTCTACGGAAATAAAAATTGAGCGAGAAACTTACGCGAAGTAAACTAGCAGTCAGAGATGTGACTCCCAAGCAGAGTAAGAAAAAGTATGAAATGACAAAGCCGGATTCTAAAAAGTCGACGAATCTTGAATAAAACAAACATTTTGGTAAGAAAAAAATTTTTTTTTTTAATAAAAGAAAAAACACGGATAATTATAACGATTGCAATTAATTAAATATCGGATTTAATTATTATGATTGTTATTCCTAAAGACACCAACTGCAGAGCACGTCTATGAACGTGTACGGCATTTTTTATTTTCCCGCAATGTGAACAACATTCCCGCGACGTCATCATGTCCAGTACTTGATCAAACGCGTGTTCGATTCTGTAACTGATTAGATCCTGAGTGTCACTAACTAATTTCATTTGTTGCAAATATACTTGAATTAACCATTCACCTCGAGACTTCGAACATCGCTATGGCATGCCGCGTATAGACTGTAATCAAAGACTCGGTGGAAATCACCGTGGTAAATCCTATAAAAGCCAACACGTCGATGTGCAATAGAATCGGAAGATAATATTCTTGTTGATCGGCGAAGTATTCTGCGGTTAGCGGTATGTAATGCAACCGCGACTCGTTCCGCGGTGATACGATATCGAGGAAATTCGGTGCGAATTGTATTAACAAATAACAAACCAAACCAAAGTATACTCCCACTGAAAGCATGTAAAGTATAAATATACTCGCTAGATATTACTTGTGCTAATCAATGGCGCGTCATTAAATGCTCTTTAATGAAGAGATAAAATCCATCGTAGATATTCGAGATTAACGCCAAGTATTAATGTAAGGTAAAGGTTCTCTCACGCGCAAACACCCAAGTGAACAACCGTCCGAAATCACAATGTCTCTTCATAATTTCCACCTCGGCGTCGGTTTTTAATAAAGTCCAATCGCTCACAACTCTCTCCAGAAGATGTTTTACCTATTATAAATTTTTTTTTTTTTTTTAGTCTTTGTTAATTTATTCTAAAAAGCGCTGGTGGAACAATTAACGGGAGGGTGTATCGTGTAAACTTGATATCGCCCTGCATTAATAAGTACTCCTAAGTACTGTCGACTTACTGTTTCGCTACCGATGCAAAAAGTAAGATACTTTAAGATAAACACCATGCAAGGCGTTGCGAATGACAGAATCTTAAGTAGAAGATCCAGACTGTACTCAGCTGTGAGAAATTTCATAAACTAAAAAACAATCGTTTTAATTATCTCACTTTGTTTGCTCTTATTATTTAACTTTAATGCATTTCTATCGATAATAATCGCATTTAACGAACAAAGTAACAAGTCGCGGAGCTATTAGTTAATACGTGCACACAAGCGGCTGCATAATTCTAAACATTAATCCGATTTAGCGTACTTAAAATTGGTTTACCTGGATAATAACGGAGGATGTCAGAATAATTAAAGAAATTACCCATTGGATCTTTTTCATTTTCGGATCTTGGTACGGCCACAGGCCAATCGAAGACAAAAGAATGCGATGTATGTTGTAGTAGCGATGCATGTTACTTGCTAGATCCATATTCGCTCAATGAATGAGAACGTTTATTTATTTGTCGCTAAAAATTAACTCTCACGACTCTATTTCGTTTCGTCGATCCTTCAGACCTTTTCACATTCGACAATTGACATTAAATTGCAGTTATTGTTCAAAATTGCAGTGCTATTTGAAAAAAAAAGAAAAAGCACTTTTATTTCTTTCTCTTCACTGAATTTCAGCAGTAATATAAGTTCAATTTCTTTTTTTTTTTGCGGTGTTTAAAGGTAAAGGGGAGTAAAGCTGCAATTATTTAAATTACTTACATTACGAATTCCATAGACTAAGGCGACGAATATAGAAAAGTTTTTCCTTCGGTAAACTACCACAAGTGCGGCCGCGACACATGCGTATTTAATTTGTCTTGAAAGCATCATCCTTTCTTACAGTCCGATTTAAAACTTTCCGGGCTTATTGATAAGAATAAAAAGATGTACGAGGCAAAACGCGCGTTTAATTAATTAAAAAAAATAAAATAAAATAAAAAAATAAGTGACATATAAGAATATTGGTTGTAATAACAAATTAATGTCTAAGATCAAATTGCATATATAACTGTGATTTTTCGTGCAGAACGCGTAAGTATTACGTTGTGCTATTAAACATTTCATACATACTTGACAACAATCTATTTATTATTAACAACGTTCGCGCTTCAAATACGTTTGCGAATTCAGGTAGTTCTGAATACATTTTAATTACCAAATACAATAGCAGTAACAAACAATACGTACGGTGTAACTAACAGAGACGATAGTGCAATTTATCAGGTATTAATATAATATTTAATGATAGATAAGGAACACTAATCAAATTAGGCGAAATTAATGTAAACCGAATATATAATACAATGTTCTCAATTTTCTATAAATTATTCTAAAAGTTTTCACCGTCTTCGAACAGTGAATGCTTTATTAGACACTACATTTTCACTCTTCGCAAGCTTCATTGCTGCACAGAATAAATTACTGTAAAGTACGATAACGACATACTCGCGAGCTGGGAAAATAAATCTATTATTTCAAGGCGAATTAAAAATAAGACTCATTATCGTATCCGTGATGCAACTTTACCGTAGTAAATTGTTCCAGTGACACGTAATACAGTTTGCCCATAACTATTTTGCAAGACTTCATGCTTCTCTGCATGATAAACAACATTAACTTTTGAGTTCTCGAGGATGTTGCGTACCACTGTGTGTCGCATCTAAAAGAACAGCGTCTCGGTTTTTATTTTAAGTATTAATTAAATTCACTAGCGTTTTATATTTGCCAGCAATGGTAATTAGTAGCACTTGCAATGAAGTAGATAATTAATACGTTGTAAAAATAATTTTCAAATATGGTATTAAAACAATACATTGTATAACATAAGAAAAAAAAATAAAGAGTTTAAATCGTTATTTCATTAACATACTCACGCTTTTTTAAAAATGTCTGTACTGCTGTCTATAACTATTTGTCCCATATAATTACACATAAACATGTAATAGAAATGACCAATTACAAATACTATATATAGTACAATCTCTTTCTTCTGTTCTGATAGAGTAGTGACTTGAAAGAGCTAAAGCGTATTAAGAGAATTTTATATCTACATTTTTATAACATTATAAATCCAACATCGAAACAACATACGTATAACAAAAACACTTTTACCGGCATATACCCGAGTGGAAATTGAGCCTAAACGTTGTCTAATCACCAGCTAATAACTAATCAGGACAGTGGCTAGACAGATTTTTTTTTTAATGACAGCCTCACTTTTTGAATTTTAAGAAATAATATCTAATCCACGCGATTTAATCACTAGTTGTAAAATCAGAATAACTAAATGAATTTCCACTCGAGTATTAATGCGATTAATATATACATATAATGAATTTTTATGCACACGAATATTGATTAATTTATTACTTACACGGAATAAGTTTATACTCAAAGAAGCTACGCCCAGAATAATTAGAGTAAAATAGGACAATGATAATGTGGATGTTAAAATTTCAAAAAGCCTGAAAGAAGAGTATAGATTTTGTTATATCAATAAGAATTTTTAACAATTATCCACGAACTTTATAATAACACCAAACGAATGTTATAATACAAATTCATTTCCTTTGCTTTAATATTGTTGATAAAAGTAGTGGATTACCAACTCGAAAGCTTTTTGATGAATTTTTACAGCTGCAATTAATTTGATACGAATCGTATTCTCTTTATTTAACGTTAATAATACTGATAAGCTTTTACCGAATGCGGACATTATACGGTAACTACAAGCACAAAATAATTAACAATCGTATATTATTCAACATCTGAGCTAAAATAGATTTTCTTGAAGAATCTAGTCGCGTAATATCTTACCTAACTATTTCAAACATACCGCAAATGTGACAAAAATATGCGAAAGTCAATGTCTCCGTAGTTACAATTGTCACAATCCCGATAATAATCGCCACGATTGAATGCGACAACAAGAGATAAAAGTACTTTTGTTCGTCAAGAAAATATTCTACTGGGAACGGAAGAATTCGCGTGCGTGATTCGTTCAACGGTGCCACAATGTCGAGAATGTCTGGCAAAAATGGCAACGAAATGTAAGCCACGGTGCCGGGATAAGATACACCTAAAATCAGAGAATATTTGAAACAACACGAGTGCGAATAATTCGCAGACAAATTTTTTTTTCTTTTTTTTTTTACGGTGTCCTACCCACAAACGCATACAAATATGTTCTCGCCGTCCTGGCGTACTTTCGTATTATCTCAAGCTCTTCTTCGTCTTGCAACTCGTTCCAATCGACTCGGATGCATTCCATGAACTCTCTAATCTGCCTCACGCACGTTTATTAAATGTGTCGATAAACACGTGATTAATAAATAAACGAATCAAGTTTCGCGTAACGCCTTACCTTTCGAGATTGTATACAAAACGTGACGTATTTTAAGAGATAAACTATGGAAGGAATAGCATACGACAGATCAGTTAATACGAACTCGAAAGTGCATTCCATCGTAAATAGTTTCAACAACTAAAAATTATAAAATCGTGTATCGCCAGCCAGAAATTATTGCACATTAATATTCCACTTACAATTAATTAATACGAGTGATTTACAAATTGTACCTGAGCAATTATCAAAAATAGAATCGTTAGGGTGCAGAAAATCGTTTGAATACGCTTAAAGTGTGAATCACCATACGGCCAAAGGCCGAGTGGCAGTAGAAATATTCGATATACTTTATAGTAGCGATATCCGTGAAATTCCATTCCTTTCTAAGACGTCTGCCGCGTGTCTTCAAAATACGGCCTCTCTTACTTGGACAGTGCTCGCTATTAGATACACTTTTCCTTTTTAAAATAAACCGGCTCTATAATTCCGGCCATTATCCAAATCGCGAAATTCAATTTAAAGTAATAGCAGTTTTGCAGGGTGAGAAAAATAACGAAAAATAATGTTTCGCGAGAAAAGTTACCGCTGGCAATTATGTAAATTGTGCCTTTATTCTATGGTACTATTCTATAGACTTCGAACCCTTTCTTAGGAACTATTTAATATTTTTTTTCTTCCCCTGTTAACCACCCAGTTACAATTGCGCTTTACTTGGTTCGTTTATTAATATTATTTTATTCGTATAGTGTATTATGTTTCATAATTTAATTCACCGAGTCCAGAAGTATAAAACCTTAGGCGCCATCCAGAAAAACTCGTGGTAATATAACGCAAATATATATATATATATTCTTTTTACGTCAATCAAATAATTTTGTGACGATTGCGTTTATTGAAAATACGTTGCACGATCATTTACGGACTGAGTACATAACCATGCAGTAAGATAACGACATGCTAATAAGCTGAAAGAATCTTGTTTTGTATTACTTCTTTTTTTTTGGTTACGGTATATGTAGATGGGATTAATATTTATGTAATTTTATATAACATGTGCGTGATATTTTTTTTCTTTTTTTTTTTTACCGTGGCTAGACCCTCTAGTGACATAACGAATAAACCGCCGACACATATCTTGCTGTTTTTGGTACTCTGTCGTAATGTTACGAGTAACAATTTCTGAGTACATACCGGCGCCATGTACCATTGCGTGCTGTATCTGTATATAGAAATTTATGCACATTTAAATTTATAGTTTCAGTCAAGATATGTTGTAATATACATCGAGTACTTTTTTGTAAAAATAAAAATTAATATTGTTTTAATAAGATACACTCACACTTGTTGAAAAAAATATTCGCTGCGATCAATTATATCTTGCCCGAAGTAGTTCATAAAAAAAGCGTAGCATACATGAGCGTACACAAATAAGCCGGCTGCGACAGCTTCGAATATATTTTGTCTCGTGACCGCGTCAAATAACTGTCGTTGATAAATGTAATTGTTGGAGAATCACTCGTTACTTTGATATGTCTTTTTTAATCAGCGGTGTTACTCACGCGAAATAAATTGATACTCGCCGAACCCACGCCCATCACAAACAGAGCAAAGTAAGATATTGAAAATTTATACTGCATGGTTTCCACGAATCTTAAAAAATGTTAAAACAAGAATACACGTTACGAGTGAATAGAAAAAAGCAGCAAAATACAAATCATATATGACAAAATGTGTGAATACAATCTCGTTACGATTATAAAATGTTAATTAGATTTTGTTTTTTTTTTTTTATTCTTGATTTCACGATTACCAGTATTTCAGAGTATATCAAGTACTCACTCCAAACAATGTTGATGAGCGGTAAAAGCACTTAATAATTTAGTGCATAGCTTGCGTTTAATGTTTGGGGATGTCGTTTTCGAATATGTATCAAATGCATATGTTAAACGATAGCTAAAAATATAAAGGCACCTTTAGTTTAACTTTTTGTCTAAATAATACTAATTACAATATAATATTTGTTTAAGATTTAATAATATCAAAATTAAATGCACAATATCGTTTGTGTAGAGAGAAAAAGAGAGAGAAAAAGAAAAAGTTTCGTTATTTTACCTGATAACTTCGAAGAGCGCACAAGAATGCTGTACGAATATCATGTACATATTTTCTGTGGCCATAATTACGGTCATGCCCAGTAAAGAGGCCATTATAATACCAAGTAAAATATAATAAAAATATTTATCTTGGTCCAAAAAACATTCTATTAATATTGGTAATCGTCGTGGCCGTGGATTATCTAGCGGTAATATAAAATCAAGAAAAGTTGGTATAAATGTCATTGATAAAAAGGCCAATGTCCCAGAATAAACGATTACTGAAAATATTAATAAACGATATCTAAATTATTAGTACTGTATTTAGAAGGCAATCTTTTTCTTTTTAAGAGGAAAATAATTTAATTCAATTTTTGCACCCATTCTTAAATATATGTCCCCGAATTCGCGCGTTCTCTTCTACTTACATCCCGAAATAATGGCATAAAATCTCGTTTTATGCGCGTACTTTTTAATTATCTCAAACTCGTCCATGTCCTGTATCAATTTCCAATCGCCTTGAATTTGATCAAACAGATTCTTTACCTACGATTACGAAAAACAGGCGATTGAGTTATTAAACGGCTGTGTTCCGTCAAGTAAATCTCTGTCTAATTGACTTCTCAACATTAATTTAACCAACTTACGTGCTTCAAATTAAAATATACTGTATTATATTTTAAAACATAAATTAGACAAAGAATACTAAACGAGAAGACCTCAATAACTAGCGATGTACTGTATTCGTGCGTGATAAACGGTGTTAACTAAAAACAGAATTTACATTTTTCTTTCTTTAACACTTTTCTTTTTAATCGCAAGCAAAATAAACGTTTAAGCTAGAAATACACGAAATATTGCGGGCCGTTGCGGGGAAATTTTCTGTCGCAATGGTTTGGGAATCTTCCAAAGCTCGCGAAAAAAAAAGAAAAAAAAAAGACTTAAAATACGTCTAGAATATACGGATAAAAGTTGCATTATTACTCGCGAAAACGTGTGTACAATATATGCAAATGCGAGCGAGCGCAGCGTATTAAATCTGAGATCCGCGAGTTCGCTAAGCCTAAACGACAGGATCGGTCCTGCAGTAACGATAGAACTGGTGCAAACAATCGGAGGCCTACCTGTAGCACTAAGCTTTGCGTGAGAACGAAGGACACGCATACCATACGAACGATTCGACGTTCCGGCTTTTCGTAGGGCCACAGCCCAATCGACTCCATTAGATTGCGAGTGAAGTAATACTCGTTGTTAAAAAAATCCATTCCGATCGGTGTCCGCCGCGCGACTTAGCGAGCGCGGATTCGCGAAGACTTACCCGAGGCCCGCCGTTATCGGAATATTTCAGTAGCTATTACGAACTTATTTCCACGCATTTCCTGCGGGATAATGACGGTAATCCACGGTGTATTACGGAAAATCTGATGCCGGCGGGAGAGCGATTTATAAATTAGCTTATTACGAAACGATTTTCGAAGTAAGATCGGACACGGAGGGTCGGTTCGGGATATACCGCATGCCGTAGACCACCGCAAGGCTGATTGCGACGTAAAGTTACCGAATTACACACGTTCAATGTAACCACCAGTGATTTTCCCAGGGGCAGAATCGCAGTAGTTATGGAATTTTTACGCGCGCGCAATGCGACAAGGAGCGTTTTGCATTTATAGTCGTTTGGAGATCGTCGCGATGGTTTCTCTTCGGAACGAAATGCGTTTTAATATCGAGTCGGAGAAGATCTGCGTTATCCTTGGAATTAATTACGAAATAAATAGCGAAAATTGTTTGGAGAAAATACGCGATGGATATTGGAATGTTACATTTTACCGTGCCATGCTGATATGAGTTTTTATTGTGTAATAGTATTATTTGAAGTATAAAAAAGAGATTACAGACAGGTTCGTAGGCCAGTTTTGTGATATATGATGTATGTAAATTATGTCCGAGTGGAATAGAGCAGCATAGAGTATGACAAGGACGAGTTAATGAGCTGTAACAAAATTTGTTTAACCCTCCGTTATGCTAAATGGATTTTTAAATGTCTTTTGATAATCTTTATACTCGTTAAAATACTTGTGTTAATTAAACATTTAAATGTATTTGTTACAGAATAATTACCGTAGCGACTCCGTCCAAAGAGAATACGAATATGTTGCCGATTTCAAACAAGACATTTTTCGAGGATCTGTGCAGTATGAATAATATATTCTTTTGAACATGCGGAGATGCTTTGTACCATCGCACATTATAACTGTAAGTACACACAATTAGTTTGTAACCTACAACGTATCTTATATTTATTGCAAATTCGGCAAATTACGTTTGCGTAAAGACGTCGGCGCTGTTATCTATTAACTTTTGACCGAAGTAATTAACCCACAACATATAACACAAGTGACCAAAGACAAATATACTCGAGTAGAACATTTGGCTCTTCTGTTTTGATTCGATCGCTTTTAAAAGCTGGGATCAAGGAAAAATAGTTTTCCGTTAATTAAAAAGAAATTACCGGCGATCAAATTATTATCCGGCGCTTTTACTCACCTCAAATAAATTAATGCTTAACGAAGTAACGCCAAATATGCACAAAAAAAAATAGGAAATAGAAAATGTGGAGCATAGACAATCGACGAACCTTGAGATAAGAAAAAAAAAAAAAAAAGAGAAAAAATAAATTTTTTTTTTAATATACATTACTGTACGCGTATACGAATCTTTGATGTATAAATAATTTATAAAATTAAAATTTCCATTTGTTATCTGCACTGATATATTCTTAAATTAATACGCACTCTAAGGATCGTCTGTGGATCCTGATAGCATTGGTCAATTTAACGCAAACGATGCATTTTGGTTTAGACATGTTCATCTGCTGCAAGCGATTATCGAATGCCGTCAAAATACGATAGCTAAGGCAATGTCGTTCACAGAATTCAAAGTAATTCGGATACCGATAATATATAATATATACAATAACGGGAATAAAATAATATGTAACAACAAATATCTCACCTAGTGAGCTGCAATAGTCCACAGGCGTGTTGTACGCATATCATGTACAAGGTTTCGACGGTAAATAGTATTGTTAAAATTACTCCGGCAATTACGAAAAAGTTTAGAATAATGAAGAGAAAATGTTTTTCCTGGTCGAAAAAGGTTTCGATTACGATCGGTAATTGATGTGGCCGGGGCTCGTTCAACGGTGCCATAACATCGAGAATATCCGGGATGAAAAACATGCCGATGAAAAGCAACATGCCAAAGTATAGGCTTACTAAAATAACAAGCAAGGCGCAGATACGCATTTTTGTAGTCGTGATATAATTTAAGTGACAAGATGTTTTATTAATTCTCCCTAACACGATATTTCCTTACGTCCTGAAACAATTGTATACAATCTCCCTTTATTCGCGTATTTCTGTATTATTTCTATTTCCTTTGCGTCGGTTAGACCACGCCAGTCGCATAGAACTTGTTCGAAAAGATGTTTTACCTGCCGATTAAGTATCACAGTTGCTCGCAACAGTTAACTCTACTATCAACGTATATGTATAATGAAATTTAATCAAGAAAAAAAAAAGGACAAAAAAGTACAAACAACTGCTGATGGTCAGTTGTTTGAGCAAAATATTGCAAATGCCAGTCGGAATCAAATAAACACCGTTCTATTTTAATTTTAATTTTTTTCTTTTTTTTTTTTAATTAATATACATTTAGCTTCTGCAATATTTTATTTGCTGCGGTACAGCATTCAAATCGTTCACTATTTTATGCTCGGCTATTACGGAAAATTTTCTTAATTAACTCACTTGTTCAGATTTGAAATATACCACGTTATATTTTACAGTGCCGATAAGAATAATAAAAGAGAAGGAAAATACTTTCGTTAGAAGATTCCTACTGTATTCAATTGTAATAAAGCTCATCAACTGAAAGTAATATTATTTAATATTATCGTTAACTGTGCATATAAACGTTTAATTTTCAAATTTAATAAGTTTAATTAGATTGTTTAATATATTACTAATTTTATATTTAAAAATAAAAAAAAAAATTATATAACAAATAAATCTTATAAAAAATAATTAAAAAATAACAAGACATGACAAACTAACAATAGTAGAGTAATATAGCAAGAGCAAAATATATCTGTTAAAATATGTACCTGCGCTGTTATACCTTCTGCCAACAAAATTGACACAAGGATCATTTTAATCCTTCTGGATCTTGGTTTTTGATAAGGCCACAGACCAATTAACGACATGAGAAGACGATTAATGTTGAAATAGCGACTTTCGAACAAATTCATTTTGATTACACGTTAGAGCTACATGAATATAAAGTAAAAAATAAGCCCTCCTTATTTCTTCCCTTTCTTTTAGTAGGTGTTATCGAACTATTTTTTTTCCCCTTTTTTTTATCTGCCTCGACAGCTTTTAACGCACTGTTATTCGAGATAATGCTAGTATCCGGTGTCTTTTAAATTAAAAATTTTTCTGTCTTTACAAAGGGAAGTAAAAAACTTGTACAGGTCAATTTCGTTAATAGATCTCTTTGTTTTATCCAGGAACGTGGGTGAATAACATGGCACAGAGGAAATTACACATAATGATAAATAATCGTTATGTTAGGTACGAAAGAAAATATATTCCCTGAAACAAAACCCTTCCCCTTTTTTTTTTCTTTCTTTCTTTTTGATTCGCGCAAACGCAATAACGCGGTTGCACTTCTTTGTCGCCATTCACGATTGAACAGTCGACCAGTGCACATTATTTTTTTTTCTCGAGATCGTGGAACGATAAAGCGTTTGTTCGACTTTTAACAAGTGAGTGTATATTAAGATGGCGATTAATATATCGTATAAACGTGTCGATTATTAATTCGTGCGCGTGATTTACTCTTGCTTTTTCTACGTTAAAAAAAAAAAAAAGTTTTAACCGACGAATATCACGACGTATTCTCCGATCAGAGATTTGATACTTCAAAATTAATATTCGCCATATAAATTCCTCTGCAGCGCGTTAATCTGCGTGGAGATGAAATAGGAACAGAAATCAGCTGGGCTTCTTTGTAAATAATAATCCCGGATCACGTAAAATTTTGAACTATCACATAAAATATTTCCAGAATTACTATACGCTTGAGTACAAGTCGTACGCATATAACGGCCGCGTTTGACTCTGAAAACCTACTTTGAAATTTTTATATGTCCCAGACATATCCGTACGTTTGAAAGCACGTGCTGCACGGATAATGGGAAGCCAAAATGGGGCTTGACTCATTTTGCAATGTATGCATCTCTCTATGTTGAACGGCATAGCGCACAGCGCTGTTAGACGAGGCTCGGCATAATTGTGCGATACGTGTATCTCGCATATCTCAGCGCACAATCCTTCCTTCCGTTTCGCCCTTCGAGAGCTACCACGCCGCATGCCTACCAAGCGCGGCTTACTCAATGTCGACGAATAACGGGGGCGGCATGTCGATATGTTGATTCGCACGTACCACATACTCGGTCGACGAAACGTTCGTTCTTCCAAACAAGTAAATCCGCACCAATTGCCGTCAATTCGTAAAAACACTGTTTAAATCGATCGCGACGTTACAATTCACAAAGATCAATTATATCGCAATGTAAGTAGAAAAATACGCAAAAAAAAATTAATAAAAAAACCAACAAAGTATAAGTATGTAGAACTTTTCCGATATTTTGTTTTTTTTTCTTTTTTTTTAATTATGCAACGTTGCTTGTAGTTATTCTTCACGATGTAGGATCGCGAACTGATAGCAATATAAATTCTACTTTGTTGCAAGATTTACGTACAAGCGTCTTTTTCTTTAATCTTGTACGGTTATGCGGTATATTAACGTGAAATGGCGGCGTCGGATATTAAATGCGGCCGTGCGGTATCTCGTATTCCCCTCGCTGGGCCCTGCATCTTTAACGGATAATACGCGGGCGAGTCGTCGTTTTGCACTCGGGGCAGTTAGGCCCCTTCGGATGCAGTTTCCTTCCCGAATTTATCGCCCGTCCGAATCACGGACAAGTCCATACGGCCTGTCCGTGGTTCCCACCTAACCCGTCCAAAAGCTCGTCGCGCCGTTTTCATTCTTGTATAAATCTCATTGCCGGCAATATATATTGCACGGTGTTTCTTTAGCCTCCCGTATCGGCCCCGTTGGATTTTATCCCGCCAACCGGATGCGAATAACCGAGATGAATCGTGGCCGGTGCCGCCTTTTAATTTCGCCCTTTATCGTTCTTATTGAACGTGCGTGCGATATTAAGTATTTCTGAGTCATCCTTATTCTTTTCAATTTCAGATGCCGATTGCAATAATAATTTCGAGACGATTTCGCATACGCAATAAAGGTAAAATGTATTAATATTCTTATATCTGAATAGATTTATATGTTGGCGAAGAAATTAACGTTTAAAATTTTTAAGATTTTAAAGAAAGAGAGAAAGAAAAAATAAAAATAAAATTAATAAATTTACAATGCAAACGACTGATGGAATAGTCACGATATTTTCAATTTAAGTTTTGTAATAAAAAAAGTTTTCTTTTTAATTTCTGTAAACATTGTTATCTATGCATGCACGAAACGCGAATAAATGATTGGCGAATTAGGAAAAGACAAATCTACGGGGTTGTATCTAATGTTCTTTGATGTAACTTTGCATTCCTTGCAGCCAAAACGATACGAGAGACGAAAGAGTTTCGGAAACACTCGCGAAACAATAGGCATAACTTCTAACACGGTTGACACGCCAGTAACCGCAAGCCGAAAGCAGCTAATACAGCAAGTTATCCACTTAGAAATCCGACGGAACATTGCGAGAGAAGAGTTTGAGGAGTCGGAGGGAGGTTGTTACCAACTTTGGATAAACCGGGCTAAGTTTCCTGGCTCGGTACTTACGGAACTGCCACGCGAAAACGTTCAAGTTTATTCTTCCCGCACGCGGACAGAGAAATACCGTGGGCATCGATTTACATAACGATTAAGTTAATTAAGCGCTTAAATGCGCTACTTATCAGAGGTTCATCCGAAGGTAACGTATCTTGAAAAATTGTCGACTTTAAAGAATAATTCACGTAACAAAATAATACGTACCTATATGTATCGAGCAAGCTTTAAAACATAACTATTTCCAAATAATTGCATTAACTGTTGTAATGTATTCGTTGCTAAAACATTGTAGGATCGTTAAATATTGCCACGTCTAAACTTAACGGCATTAAAAAAAAATAAAAAGAAAAGTTCTCGTCCACAAATTTGTACATCGCGGGAGTATTTAAAAAGAAGTTGTGCAGAGTAATATTTCAAGTTTTACCTGGACGAAGAAAATGTTTGACATCGCAATGAAATATTTTATGTCGGGGACTTTAAGCTGGCAATTTGTGTCTTACAAATGGACCGTTGTGATATTTTATCGAGAAAATATTGGATCCACTCGAGGATTTGAGATATTTCACTGGGTCCTGTTCTTTAAAGATAAGATTTTCGTTTTCCATCAAGGTCCCATATCCACGAAGTGGCAAAAAAAATGTTATCAGTTAAAAAAGAAAAAAATTATTTTAGGTAATTTTATTATTTTACACTTTCCTTCACTTTTTCGCACTGCTGTCTTTTCTTTTTAGCAATATCTTCTTACATGACGTACCTCGTAATTAAAAAATTGTGCATTCTCATATTCTTAGATTTAAAAAGAGATAATGGAGATAATTATATAATTAAACTTTCTGTCTCGGAATGCGTCTAAAATAACGTTACTGCTTCTTTATTACAACTACTACTACTACTTATTAGATTTTATCCGAATAGGTCGTGCGCCGGGAGAAAATCGAAGGATGTCTTCGACATCTCGTCAGGACGGGACCTTCTCTTCGAGCAAACACATTTCCGGCATGTTGTATAACGCAAAAGTAAAGGAGCGCAAGTACGGAGAGGGAAAATAGTGTATGCAGACACGGGCCTATATCAAAAGTTCGCTTCCGTTGGGGCCCCGCGAAAAAGGAGACGATGACATGGCTGCGTCAGATAAGTTGACTCAAGACGAAATTGGTTTCGACACGTGTCGGCAAATGTCGAACTTTCATCGTGATACCTTCACTTAGATAGACATCACTGTACTTTCGCAGTCATAGAGGGAAAGATGCAGAAATTTTTCCGAAAAAAGTACGGACGGAGATAAAAAAGAAATAATCTCTCTCACTCGTAAGTTTAATTAAATATATCTCGAAACCTTTATTATTTGTTTTTAGAATAATAATTTTTTTATCGCATTAAGTGTTGATAAGAACGGTATAAGATTATTCTTATTTTTTTATATCTTATCTTCAATAGATATAATCAAACGTAAATGTTACTTTAGAAGACAAAATATTAATATTACTTTACTTTTGCAAAAAAAAATATAAAAAAAATAAAAAAATATATCGTAACTTTCTACAGAATAAATTTAGCAGAGAAAAAATATTGCATATTTAACGTAGTTAATACCTCTCGCGATCAACGTCAATCATATTTTCAAGAGACAATTGAAATAAAAACGTAACAGATAATTTATTCAAAGTAACATACGTTGAATCTGTCATATCGTACATTTTATAAAAAAATACGTACTTTAATATTTGATTTGTCTAGATATTAAGATAAAGTGGGCTTGCTTTTACAAATTTTTATAAGAATTGTTTCGTTAGAAACAATGTTGATTAAAAATATTACTTTTCCGCGCCGCTTTTTAAAGGTACGCGGTATAATTTGCTGCAAATTGCTGATAGATATTATCGAAAGATATGCGGATATAAAATGAAAATCAGTACTCACGATATCGAAGTCCAGATTCTCGGCAATCCAGTCGCGTCCCTGTTTAAATTCATCGTGAAGGCCCATGATGTAAAGAGTATCGAGTCCATCGACGATGGTCGCGCCCATGTTCGATGCCCCGAAGATACTGGCACTGTGACCTCTCTTCGAGATCGGTCTTAATTCATTTTTTCCCCATGCATACCGCACGTAGTTGTCCCAGCCGTGCTTCATCATCTGCGATAAGAAAAAGAAAAAGAGGCACAATGAATTAACGCAAGTTTTCAAAAATAAATACGACAGCGATATTCGAATTATTCATTACAATCGCCGTAATTAATATTATAAATCATAATAATGTATCTTCCTTTTGACTTCCAACTGTTCGTGTGCACGAAAATTTCAACTCCCCGAAAGGTTTTACGGCAATTAAACGCCGCCTCACGTCAAGAATTAATCGATTAATAAATAAAAGTAATAAGTTAATTTATAATAAATTCATAGCAGGCTGTATTAAAAATATATGAGCGAAAGTCTATGTCTCAGAGTCTTAAACTCTCTTTTCTTTAATTAACGGCACGCATAGCGAAAGCATTAAAGATATCAGGTTTCTAGGATAACGCCCCACGTAGGCTGTTCCGTGAATACCAAATGCATCCGCTCGTTCGTTGACCGTTATTTCCGCTCCTCTTGATTTCTCGAGCCGTTTGTCGAGCACCCGCGGTCATGGTCGCTTCATCACATTTTTATGACGGCATAATTTAGGGCCAATATAATATCGAAAAGACCTGGCCAGTGGCATCACCAAAAGGGTCTCCCGTTCTCTCCCTTCCTTCGCTCGCGAGTGTAATAAAAAAAAAGCGCGGAAATCGGGGAGCGCGAAATGGCAGTGGAGAAGACAGAGGGACGCATCACTTTATAATCACTGCCGCGAATCGTATTTAAACGTAAATCGCGATAAATTTATATCCTGGGTCTTTTATTATTTTTTTTTTTCGCGACATGCAACGGACGTTAAACGAAAGTAACGACGCGTTCGCATAATTATTTTCAGACAGTCCATTGGTCTCGACGCGCGCGCGCGATGATAAAAATCTCTGATCATCAAGAGACTGATAACTGCGCGAGGGTGAAAACGCCGAGGCTTGGCTCATGCGGTAAATATGCAAAATTCCGCGATGATGTCGCGTTATTACACCGGTCCTAGAGAGCGCCGGCCTGGGCGACGCAGAAAATTGTAGAGGACGACCGTGCGAGTTGACGGACTTGACGGCGGTCATCGAGCGTCGTGCCGTTCAACGCCTTCCGCTATTATCCGTGTAATCATGGATAATTTGTTCCGTGGAAACCGCGGCGAATGCGCGGCACATGTCGGATCCGTAGCCGGTAATCTGGTTAACATCCATGTTAGGATTAAACCATTAGCCTCGGTGTCGGTCGGCGGATCGAAAGAGTACGGCGAGAAGCGATGCGAGAGGAAAGAGGGGGAGGGAAGGGGACGAAGATGCGAGAGGCGGACAAGGAGAAGGCAAAACCTCCCGTCGGACGTGTGGCCCCGTTCAATTATTCTCTCTTTGTTACGTCACATCCGTGGTAACCGGCTTCTCTCCCCGACTCATCCGGAGGGCCGAGCTTCCTTTCCTTTTCCCTCCCCCCTCTTTTTTTTTTCGCCTTTGTAATCCAAGAGTAATCCATTAAAACCATTTAATGCGGTTAAGCGGTAAGCACCGACTCGAATAAAGCGAACCGGTGGTGCGAAACATGCGCGCGGGACGTCTATTTTAATCGGGAATAGAATTATGCGAGATTTCTTTCCGCCGGCGTACGCTCGCAACTGAGACCGGCGAAGGTATCCCGAACGTGCTCATCGCGCGACAATTTCAGTATTGCTTTTGACTATCCCTATTTTCCCCACGCGGCGTTTGGACGAAGCTTTGCGGGATGTATTTATTACGCGGTTCGTAGGCACCGAAATTCGTCGCTAATTAATTCAAGCTTACGGATAAATTCATTATTTTATTTCCCGCGCGTAACTCGCGCGCAGACAAACCGCGATGGCAGGTCGGGCCATCGCGGGCGATATGAATTCTGTAAAGCACCCGCGGGAGCTCTCTCGCGTTTCGAGAGAGAGAAAATATCCTTTCAAATTGCCTGCGCTCCACGCATTTCCATTAATAAACAAAACACCCCCGGTGGAAGGGAGAAAAAGCAACGGTGCAGCTTCGGCGAAAAGGGGATGGGCGGGCGGGGGAGGAGGCTGGCTGCAGGACGATGCTCCGTCAGACGATTGAGTATGCATGGTGCACAAACAAAGCAAAAGCTTTGGGATACTCGAGGGGGAGGGTGCGCACACCCAGGTGCTCATCTGTGTGCGCGTGGCTGTATTGCCGATACCGGGCACGTATAAGTGTACTTAACCGTGGCGCTTTTATTTCCTCTCTTTATTTCCCGCGGTTTTCAATTTACGTTATTTATTGCCCTCCGCGACCGTCCCAGTCGGCGTCCCACCGTGATTTTGTGAGGGCACGAACTCCCTCCCCCTCATCCCCCCGTGCCCTCCCGCCGCCGGCTCGCACATCCGTCCGTGTGCGCGTGAACCGGAGCGAGCGCCATCAGGAATATACGCCCCCGTGTACGCGATATCCCCCCTTTTTTTTTTCCTTTTTTTTTACTCGCGCCCACGGTCAGCCAGCACGAGGGTCAACGTCATGAAGCCTTTTAAAAACGGTCCGCGCACGTCATAAAAATCTAACCGCCCCGATCACGCGCGGAAAGGCGAACACATTTCACGCACCGCGCCTCCGAAGAAAGCTCGATCGGACCGGGGGAAAGCTTTAACGTACGTAGCGAGAAGAAGAGGTGAACGAATCGAGTCGACGAAAGAGAAATAATGTATATTATAAAAGCAACTAAACAAAAAAAAAAGAGTGGGGAGGGGAAGTTTGATGGGAATGGAAGTTTGATGGATTTTCAATCGTTTATTCATCAGCATCAGCGATATTTAATGGCACAGAAATAATAAGTCTCCCGAGTGAAAACATATTAATATCTAATGACTTTCTCATTTGTTGACTTTACAATTATATTCATTTCGTAACGTGACAATTTTAACGTAAACGTAATATCACCGCGGTTAACGATTAAAAATTTTTTCCGCGAAAATTTCTTAAATTTTGTATTACATACGTGCAATATTTGCGTTATAATCGTCCGCGAATCGCTTTAATCCGCCCGGTAACATTTTTACACCGAACACATCAGCGAAATGCTTGCCCGACGGTTCCGCGCATCTCATTAATTTATTACATGTTTACCAGATATATTTAGCGTGCCGCGAATAGATGCATCTCTCGCGCAAAGGCGCCGTTGTATAATTGAAAGCGAACGCGCAGTGGAAAGAAATATAAATGCATATTCATGCAACGTGTTGCATGCACCTCGAGGCCTTGGGAGCGTGAGAGCAGGCGACACTAGGAAAACCGTCGCGTAAAGGACGCTGCTGGAAATTCTACTCATCTCGAGCGTCTCTTGGCACATGTACGACTCCGAGCTCAATGCGGCGGGTTTAGGTACAAACGGCCTGAGATATGTATGCGTTCGCTTTTAGAGGAACGTTACCGCGGCGGGAAGTAAGCACGAAGATCGCGTGAGGGATAAAGGAGGGAAAAGAAAGGGAAACCAGACGACGGGAAAGCTGACGAGAAACCCCACGGTCCAAAGGGGTTGCCCTCGCGAAGCCTTCAACGTGGCTTAATGTAATTACGGCTGTGTTTATTGTTGTCGGGCAAATTGCGTATTGCGCGGGAGCCCTTAAACCAGGGCGAATTAATCTTTGCTAACGATAAGTGGAGTCAATGTGGAACTGGTAGTCCCATCTCTCTTGCCGAGCGCCATTCTGCGAGATTCGCGGATGAAAGGTAGATTCGGAAAAGCCCGCGATTCCCGGGCGTCCCCGTCCCGCTTCGTCAACTCCGTACTTCCGTCATTATCCTATTCTACCCTCCCTTAACTAGCATCTTTCATTAAAGGAAGCCGTCACCATTGTGCCCAACTTGTATGACTCGATAGACAATGCGACTTTGTTGGATTCCCGCAGTTACCGTTCACGCCGCTTGCTCTCCCTCGGATTCCCTCCCGCGAAATTTCCAGATTTGTAAATGCGAACTCGCGACGAAGAGAATGCACGCCGGAGACGTTATCGTAACGAAGCACCTGGTGCACCCCGAAGTCGATGGAAGAATGTCGGATAATAATTTGTCAGCGATAAAGGCTGGAAAATATTCGAAATTCTTTTTCATCCGAATTCTCGTAAAATATTAGGCTGGTCTTTCTTAAAATATCTCATTGTCGCCGGGGATAATTATTATTTAAGTTTGAAGAAGCCGAGAATTTAATTTCGGATACGCGCGATTAAATGAAACGAGGGGGTACACGCCTTAAACGTGCGAGCATGAAAAATACGCGAGTGTTTTAATCAGTGTCGGGTTCGTGGCATGATAATGGGTGGTCACGCCTACTGCATTAGCACGACTGAAAACAATTAGTTCGACGGCTACCCACGGTACTTCGTTCGGAATTATTCAAGAACCCCGCGCTACTTAGCGATCTTCCTCGTTTCGTCTAAAATTACCACTCGCGACGCCGTCGACGAGGTCGCGCAATGAGTTTAGCGTCATTCACAACCACACAAAGAAAGGAAGCAACGCAACACGGCCACGCTAAGCTTAAAATTCAAACATGAAACCAATTGGCTTGAGTTAAAATACACGGGCTAAAGTGTTGTCACTTACTATATTAGTTAATTTCCCTGCTTTATTTTATGCCTTAGTTTCGTCTTCGTAAAAAGTAAAATAAAAGCGTACTCTCAGGTATAAAAGCTTGAAATTTTGCTTAATAAAACTTTCAAGCGCATAAAATATTTTTTAAAATAGTGCTCTATTTTGAAATTCGAATGATACCTTGTACAGTTGTATTTTTCAGCACCTTTTACGTCATAAATATAAGAAATAAAAATAAAGAAACAAATTTTAAAGATGTAGAAAAAAAAGAAAAAAAAATCGCATTGGCACCAAAAACATATCGAATAATAAAATGCTAACAGTTTTTTCGTTCGTTTTCAGATAAAAATGCGAGACGTTCATTTTGTGACATTCGATACGATCGAATTAATTAACTGCCCATCGAAATACGATCGGGACCTCTTTTCGGTGAGCACCTGCTCGTCATATGTTACTGCGAAGGACAAGAATCGATTAAACTCTAAATTGAGATGGCTGCGTTGGATCAACTTAGTCATACTAGGTACGTCATGGAACATGACACATTCGTGCGCCGGTCAATCCAGTTTGACACTTTACCGAAAAGTTATCTGTCGCTCGCGATTTTTTTTTTAACAATCGATTATTCGGAAGTTAATTGATTGAGTTCTGTTTGTCCATTTTTCGAAGTTCGGTATGTCGCGATTCATTAATTTTGCCATCAAAAATTATTGTACAAAATTTATTAAAAATTTTATAAGTTTAGTTTTATTCAACCTTTATCAATTTTCTAAAATTATTGTATAATATTGAAGATTTTATTTTATTAATTTTAATTTTAATCCAAATGTGAATATTGATGTGACAGGACGAACAAAGAGCCCACTGGTTTTCCCTTACGAATCTCTTTAATTTCCGCCGCTATTTTCTATGACTCCGCAGTGACGAACGACATGGCAATAGTAAAAACCACTGGCGAACAAAATGAGTTTTCGGAAAATGTAGGTCTGAATGTACGTTTTAAATGTAGAAAATAGATATTTCATCTCCAACTTTACATTTATTAAAGCAGAGGTAACGTAAAAAATTCGAGTTATTTTTAAATATTAAAACGCATGCAAAAATGTACTTATAATAAGTATATATAAATGTATATACGCGTAATTATGATAACATAAAATATTTCATGTAAAAATAAAAATAATTGTTATAGATGCTTACCTTCCAGCGATTTGCATAACGTCATCATATTCTCTTTCTCTTTTTTTTTTTCTAAATTTTAGCATGCAGAATAAAAATTGAGTGCGATCTTACCTCTTTGACTTTTTCGCGACGTTGATTGGTCATGTCGTCCAGAGGAGGATTCGGCGGTTTAATAACGTAAGCGCCGGGAACAGGCACGACCGCTACTTCTACCACCGAGGGCTCGAATTGTTTTCGCCTGACGCCTATGCGTCGATCACGATCTCGATCTCTATCTCTATCTTTATCTTCGATTTCAGGCTCGTCCTGGCCGGGAACCATGTTATCCTGGACCCAGGCCGGGTTCATCTGTTCGCTACGTTCTTCGGGCGCAACGCCTCGGTCGACGACACTCGCGAGATCACGTCGCGTTATAAACGTTCCGGTTAAGAGGAGAATCAGGATCACGGACAGCAGTCCGCTGATCGCTAATCTTTGCATGAGCCTCATGTCGTTTAGACACTTGCAGCTTGACCAGCCGCCTGGACTTTCGGACTGGATTGCGTTCGTATTGGCAGAGCTACGAAGAGAATGCGAAAAGTTCCTTGTCAAATAAATAAACCGAGGATTCTCGTGGCGGAACCTACTGATGTAATGGCAACCGTTTTCAAATAATTAAAGTGCTTTAAATTGGCAAAAGTTGACGGAAATAAATTAAAAAATAAAATAAAATATAAAAAAACGCATTGATATTTTTATAAAAAATAATTTTTATCAAGACGAATAAAAATGTTTTAATTAAAGATTTTAATACTCTGCGGACGGAATTAATTTTTGATTTGAGCATTCTTCTAAAAATTCTTCTGCCAAAGTTTCGCCGCTCCATTGAGCAATTTAATGCTAATGTCGCGGACCAATTTAAAAAGAATGTTACCATACATCAGAAATTACAAGTGCGAATCACAATCTGCTGCGTCTCGTGGTACTTACTTGCCGGACCACCTGTTAAACGTAATTTGAGCACGGCGGCGAATAAGTGTGCGACTTTCGTTCCAGGTTTTCGCAATGGGCTTTTTCCTCGGTGATAAATTAATCCGACGAAATGAGGCCCACGGTTAGGTCTCGCGATTATCGGCAGCAACTGCGAAGGATAAAATAACGGCTGCGTTAACCTCGCAGTCTCAAGCTGACCAAAAGCGGGAGATTACTCGACGATCGTCTGCAGTCGGCATTACGCGATTCGAAGATCGCCCGAAACTATTGCCGGGGCGAGAGTTCGTTGACTCGAAGGTCGCGCGCGGCTGATCCGCCCGGGTGAAGGTAATTTTTCGAGGAGAACGATTACATCAAAGCGTCGCGAAAAAAATATTAAAGACGTGCGAGCGCTGCGAGGGACGACGGGGAAGTGAAGGGCGGTATCGCCGATCGGAGGAGGTAGGCGAAGGTGCGAGGAGGTGAGAGTCAAAGACGGCGAGATAGTCCGGAGATTCCGGAGTCTCTGCCGAAATGTGATCACTGCATTTTTTATCGAGCCCGAGGGATCGCGAACGGTTACTCTTGGGTCCTCCCTGCATCCGTGAGCCTGCGTGTGCATTTTATCGTCCGATCGCTGCGGGCGTTACACCTGCAGATCCCGCGTCTCTTTCCTTTTTGTTACGCAACGTGCCTTTCAGCGCGGCCTAAAATCACCCGGCTCTGCCGGCTCGTTCGTTATCTATTTCCCGGTCAAGAGCACCTCGGAGCTGGAAGTCTTGAAAAACGTCTCGAGTTCGAAGGAAATTTCGCCTTCATCGATTAACACGCGGCACTTCTTATTTTTGAGGTAAATAAATATTAAAATATTATCGAAATTGAATTATTTTCTTAATGATAACGCAGGTATTAAGATTCTTATTTGTTTTTTTCAGGGATGCGTTTCTTTTCTAGCGGAACGCCTGTATCGAATAAGTTATTTCTGCGGCATCGACGTGGTGGTTGCCGCGTGACGTACTAATAAGACCAGCTGATCGTTTGTCGGACTTAATGTACTGTTAGAACCGAACGACGCGGTGTCGCTTCGCTTCGTTAATAAAACAGCAAATTAGATGGGAGCGAGTTCTACACAGTATTGCGCCTTAAATTATTTACCAGGCCGTGAGTTTGCAACCCGACAACTGTCGATACTGCAAAATATCGACGAGGCGGAAAGTTTGACATATCGAAGTTCAGGCACAGGCAGAGAAGTAGCGTTTCAACGTTGATTCAACTTGATCGTAAGCGATAGTCGAAGTAGAAAAAAGAGAGAAAGAGAGACGAAACAGAAAGGGAGGAAGCGGCGTAGAAAAAAGGAATGCAAAGGACGAGAGGGAAGGAAAGGAAAGAAAGGGCAGAGGAAAAGGGAAACGGAAAGAGAGCGAGGTAGTATAAGAGGAAGAGAGAAACGGAGGGGGAAGATAAATCGTCGAAGGTGCACTCGGTGGCCAATAAATTGCGCGGTGCAGCCTCGAGGTTACCAAGATTGCTACGTGTCACATTCTTACGAAAAATTGGATCGATGGAAGTATTTTAAAGCCGGGCAAATACGCGTCACGAATGGACCGTGCATGCGAACACGTCGGACCACCCACCCAATTGTGAAACCGCAGGAACAATCGTGAATGCCGCCGATTCATACCTCGGATCCTCGACGCGGTTAAAAATTTACAACTAAAACAAATAATTTTATTCTTATTAAATTTACACTTCGAACGCTCGCGTTAAGCTTTCGCCTTTTAATTAATTATTCGTTTACGATTTTTAATTTACGTGCTGTACGTTCGAAAACGACGGCTTTAACTATCCCTTCTTTCGCGGCGGGATGCAGAGATCGCTCTTTTGATCTTGTTATTCTGGAAGAATAAGCGGTCGTCGATCGTAAGGGTCGTATCTCCCGGCGCATCGAGTTCAATGAGGCTGACGGTGATTTGCCAAGAGGAAACTCGCGAGAAAGAACACGAAGAAGGAACGTAGGGGAGCGAAATAAGAGACGCGAGAATAAGAGCGAGACGTCGGGAGGTTAGCGGATGGTTCGACCGATCTTCCACTTCGCGCGAGGCTTTCCGTAGAGGGTAACAAATAGGGATGGCGGAAAGGAAGGACGATCACCGAAGGGGTGGCCGGGGGTGCTTTGGGTGTTTACGAGAAGACCGGCGCATGAACACGTCAAGGTAGGGCCTCGGGCATGTCGATGGTCACCGTCCCGAATATCCAGCGTGTGTGAATTCGTATACGCGTGTCTGCGTAATACACGTACACACAAAGAAATGACTGGGACCCTGGAACCTGCCCAAGTTGGGTGTCGAGGCGCGCTGTACCTCGCTCTGAATACTCGGCATTAAAGCCAAATATACCGCTCTTTGAATCTCAATTATCGGCGATTCTACCTTTGAGAGTATGTAAATCGGCGTATTGGTGAAAATTATTTTTTAGAATATAAATTAATATGTTTGACAGGCGTTCTATGTGCAGCCTCGTAAAGTATATCGAGCGAGAAAAGAAGAAAAAGACAAGAATTTATATTGAAAAAGGCATAAGATTATTTTCAGGTTTGGCGCAATCAATTTGAGTTATAAGTGTAACGAACAAGACACGAACGGTTCTTTTAAATTAAATAGATACGGAGCTGATAAAGAGCGAATTGTTCGTCTATCTCGTGCAACTTGCAGCTGCAAAACAAAGCTATTTTTTTTTTTTTTTTTTTTTATAACTTTTACTATAATTTCCTTTTCTGGCAAGTACACTGGTTGCGTGACATATTCGGGCATTTGTTTCCGGCGTACTCCGTAATTTACTCAGTGCGTTTGCATGTTTTATGGACGTTATATAAAACGTCGGAAATATATGGCGTCTCAAATATTTAAAGTTCGCTGGGGAATACGAGGCGAGACCTTCTCGCTCTTCTATCCTAGCTACGTTTGAAATTTCCACAGTCAATCTCTCTTTGCGCCTTCCACGCCGCTCCGTATTTCGCCCAGCCCCCCGCCTCGTCCCTCTTCAGAAACCCGTCACGGCGTGCAAGTCTGCAGAAGCTCCGATGGAAGTTTGCTTTCGTAAGCGAACGTACGCTTCTCTAACTAGCGCAAACGGAAACAGCTGAGAGAGAAAGAGAGATAGAGAAAGATAGAAAGAGAGAGAGAGAGAGAGAGAGAGAGAGAGAGAGAGAGAGAGAGAGAGAGAGAGAGAGAGAGAGAGAGAGAGAGAGAGAGAGAGAGAGAGAGAGAGAGAGAGAGTAGAGAGAGAGAGAGAGAGAGAGAGAGAGAGAGAGAGAGAGAGAGAGAGAGAGAGAGAGAGAGAGAGAGAGAGAGAGAGAGAGAGAGAGAGAGAGAGAGAGAGAGAGAGAGAGTGCACACTGGCAAATCATACCTAAACTCCGGGGTTTGATTCCGACTCACTCCCCGTTGATGCAGCCCGAGACTCTGGCCCGAAGGTATGTCTACTTAGTTTGCCAACTCATTACCCAATTATCGTTATAAGATCAGAAACCAGTCCGACTTCGTAGCAAAAGCAAATCGGAGTAGTCGGGCGGAAGGCTAAAGCAATGCTAATTGCGCCCTTCTGATTCGAGAGGCCTCGTTAGGTATGCGGCAAAGTGGAGATTTAAAAACCAACTCCCGACCGCGGCTTCTTCCGCCGTGTATCTCGCGGTTTAAATAACCGTGCGGCGATCTCGCGCGAAGTACAACAGGCATCGCGAAACAATTCCTCACCACGTACGCCGGCCGTTTAAGCGCGCGAGCTATTAATCAAATCGGCCGCGGGCTAAGTAAATAAGTTTTCATGATGCTGGCCGGCACGGCGATTAATCCCAAGACGAATACAGGATCCGTAATTAACGATCCTCGTCAGCGTGTACTTTACCGACCGTTACATATTTATTCACGTCCGTAAATGGGTGCGCGTGCGGAATTAAACCCACACGAAGAAAGTCAGACGACCGAAGACAATGCGGGCAACGTGTTAATCCCAGGATACCGCGTGTTTATCGTGGCTCGTCCAAGTGCCTCGAGGATGCAGTTTGGTGTTCCACGGTATTCGCTAAGATATCAAGGGCCCGAGGCTTTGTCAGTAGTGGTGCCGAAGTCACCAACATCCGTGGCCACTAACTTACGTCACGCGATTAAGTCAAGGACTTCCCACTTTCGTGCACCGAGTAGCGCCGCGGAGACGTATATCTGCCGTTTCGGGCCACGGGGATTTATGCATGTATACGGCATGGTCCTTGCATTATTCCGCCCGTTGAAAAATAATTCGACACATTTTGCAATGCCGATGCGGCGCACTTTATCACGGGTGACGTTTACGTTGATATCTCATTATCGGCACTGTAGCGATTTCGTTTTAAATGCCATTGTTTTGATTGGCGTTAATATCGTTAGTGACAGTTTACGTGGTTATTACATTGCACAATATTAAACCGGCATCGAAATTACGCAAACAACCGTGTACGCGTCGCTAATTAGCTTACAATTTCCGCCGTTGCCCGAGTATCGAATTTTTAACGAAATAATCACACGTGATTACGGAATCGCGAATCGAATATTATCGGTAATCAAGCCGCGATTAATTATTACCGCGCGCCACCGAGATTTTCATGCCAAGATAATACAAAATACCAGCGCGGCATTGTAATTAAATACCATCGGCGGAAACGTTCATATTTTAATATTAAGATTGCCGCCGATGTATTTCATTGTAAAATAACTCGGGTCTTGCGCTCGCTTTACGGAAATTAGATTAACGTTTCGGCATTTAATTGAGATGAGAGAAGTCGGAAAGAGGGGGGCGAAACTCGCGAAAGAAACTTCTTCCCTCCCCACCTGGCAATCATAGAGCTTGGCAATTTCATCACGGTTCAACGCAAAGATACGATAAATGATTAACAAGGTGTCTCGTTGGCGCGGGGGTCATTGGCTCGTAAAGTTTTAGTTGGTACAATGCTACGTGCAGCGCAAGGCTGCCTTGGCTGGCTTCTGTATTTTACGTATACGGTTTCTGTCGGATTTTTCAACGGAACGGAATTCAACTTCTCTCGCGTCGCCCGAGGAAAAAATGAGCAGGGCATACGAGGCCGGATGCAAATGCGCGCAATTAAAAAAAAAAATTTTTGATCCACATGTAATTGCATATGATTGTATACGAGCCGCTCATTTTACAAACCAAAAAGTTAGATAGGAAAAAAAAGAAAAAAAAAAAAAAAAAAAAAAAAAATTGCGATTAATCGAATGCTTTTTCTTCTCCATAAAACTTTTTGCGAATAAGTTATTAGTGATTTTGTAAAGCGCGAGTGTTCAATTAGTTGTTATTCGCATTCGCGAGAAAGCTGACAGAAGGTTAAAAGCGATCAGTGGCGGATATCGCGAATGCACGCGACGAATTTAAATTTGGCACAGGTCGTTCGCCTCCATTCCTCACGTAACACGACTGGAAGAGACTACCCAACCTGTTGGCCCCCGAGACCGCAACCGCCGGAGACATGAAACCTTCATTCAACTTTCGTGCCTCGTGATAAAAGAATATCTGACATATCAATTTAAATATGTAACGTCCACTTTATTATTCGGTAAATTTATATTTCAAATTAATTTTCGGTAACTATCTGGGTAAAAAAAAAATGTTTAAAGCGAATAAAACACTGGGTAAATACAATATTAATAACACGGCGTCCATTTTATACCGAAGTAAAACAAAATGTAACTAATTAACTAACTCTTTTAATTTGCGAAAAATCTCAGGCAAAATGCTGAATCTATTCTCGGATTTACATTTCGGAGAGGTACAAAGTCCCGCTTCCGCGCATGGGTGGAGCACTGTCGCGTCGTTATTAAAACAGTCCCAACGGCACTTAATCACCGAGTACGAAATCCGCAATACGAAATACACGAGCTTTTTGCAGCCGCAATTTCCGCCGGCGTTTTCGTACACTTGACTGGCTCTCAAGCGTGCTCGCCGCGCTTAAAATATTACTGACGAGGTTGATTATGCATGAACGTTTTACAAAGCTGAAGACATCGTCCTAATCAGCGCATCGTAACAAATCAAGACCATTAAACGTCCATTAATACCGGCTATTATTTTATAAATTTAATTATTGTAATTAATCTGTTGAACTTCATTTTAGAACAAACAGAATTACTTGATCTTTTCTTTTCTTCTACGAAAATACGACAAAAGAATTCGGCGCGTCCGAATGCCCTTTGGCATTTCTTTTTTTTTTTTTTTTACAAGATAAAGAACAGCTATTGTTATACAAAAGTAAAGTGTCGTTTTTCACTGACATTTTTCTAGGTAAGAATAGAAAGATAGAAAAATGCATTTCAGTATTGTCGAATATCGAAGCATGACAAGCATAATAGACAAGCTGACGGTTCTTCCGATGTCATGGCATAAATAACGTTACAGCCGTCGACGATTCATAAATTCATGCTCGCGTGTCCCTTTATCTTGACTTGCTCAGTGGTGTTTTTTTTATTTTACTTTATTGAAAGGTCTTCAATATTTTTAACTGCTTTTAAAAAATATAACCTGCACTTACTGACATATCATATAAATTATTTCAAAAATTATTTTCAGAAAAAAAAAAATCTAAAAATAAATCAGAGAAGAAAAAAGGGACGTGAAAATTTAAACCGAAACTAAGTTAAATATAGACCCTTGTTTTATACGGATGAGCAATTTTTTTTGTGCAGAAATAAAATACGTGTAACATAAAATTCGAAAAATTTTTATTGCTTGTAAAACAGTTCCTTTGTTTTTCTTTTCATATACATTTTAAATGTACAAGAAAAATTTCACAAACGTTCGTGCTATAATCAACAATCGTCGAATAATTTATTAATTATGAAATTTTAAATAACGTAAACACGTGCGTTATCAGATATGAAAACATTTCTAAGATAAGTACAGACGGCAAAGTAATGCTAAGAGTTCAAAGAAATTGTAGCAGGAGTCGATTGCACAAAAGTACAACGAAAAGCTACAATGACTAATTAGACGAGTTCGAAGTCTCGGGTTGACGAGGATCTGTAGAAACTCGTCGAGTTTCAGAAGCAACTCAAGAAGCTTTATGTTGGATAAGAGAAGTTTGAAGACGAGAATACGAGGTACATACTTTGGAAAAATTATTATTAAATGAAAAATTATAAGAGAAAAGCCATTATTATAATGTGAAGAAGAAATAACGTATTCTTCCACTGTAGGTTTTTTTTTCTCTTCGATGTTGAATCACGATATACAAGTTTACGACACAAATTTCATAACAAACGTTTACCATTAAAAAAAAAAAAGAAAAAGAAAAACAAAAAAAGTATGTTGATGGGACGTAAAATAATTTTGAAATTCTTTCAAGTTAATTTTAGTAATAAATATCGCTGGCGAGTATCTTAAAATTCACGAGTTTCCGTCTCTTCCTCTTATTACCTTCGGCGCATTTTACTTACTCGCATGTTTAATCGCTTCATAATTAAAAAGATTCCGGAGAATGGGGTGTACTTGCTTTAAAGCACATTCCAGAGATTGCAAAAGGAGGAATTTTACAAGTTTTAAATAAGCTACGCTCGCCAACTTTTATCTATCCTTAGCTCATTCATATAACATTTAATAAGTCTGATTTAATTCACGAATCGAGAGCAGCTTTAAAGAGGGCTTTCCTGTTAGCGTCGGGCGACGCTCGCATGAAAGCATTCCATCGGAATTTCAAAGGTACAGGGCACAAGAATCTCACGGTATCTCCGAGGGGCTCGGTGGTCACGCTCCGGGTGGTGCTTTCGATCCACGTTTCCGAAACGATAAAGATTCGCTGGAGATTACAAAAATTCCTGAGCGTGTAAGGGTACAAACGATCGGCGGCACATCGAATCCAGAAGCGAGCGCCCGGCATTCGCGGAGACCCTCTCGACGTATCCGAATGGCTCGAAGGGACACCGAAGGAACCGCGAAGCGTTCCGTTCTGCCCACCAACGCTCAACGGACACTCGACTCGCATCAGACGTGCTCTATGACCATGTCGACCCCAGTACCCTCGTAATCGCTATCGAAGCGATTTATCTTGATCCGCGTGCGAAATAAAAGAAGGGCGGCCCCGCGCGAGGACGGGCGGGAGCGAAGGGAAAGAATTTGCGGAGCGGTCCGTGAGATCGTTGAACCGGCGCGACGCAGCGTCTCGACAACGATCGATTCAGCTCGAATTGGACATAATAATTGCGCCCAGCTCTTTATTTCGAATTTACCTACATCCCCTCGCGGAGAGAATTAAATTAGATTCAACAGATTATTTTACGTCTAGTCATTTTTTTATTTTTTTTTTTATTTTAATACATAAGTAGGTTTGTTTTTCTTTCAACGGTGACTCTAATAATGTTAAATTTTAATTATATTTAATTATATATATTTAATTATTTAAAAGCACAAAACTGATCGTGCTGCTGATAAAATAATGAGATTACCTTTTGCTGCCTACATTATTCATGTCACGTCGATCATAAACAAATAGACAATGAATATGAATACGGGTGAATAAAAAAGTTATTGGGGTTATAATTTATCGGCGAAAGAATTAGAACGCGCAGTCTCTTTGTTTAAAAAAAGATCATAATCGCAATCGCATTCTTCATGCGCCTCACAAATTGGAATAAAGGAGTTCCCCTCCCGAAGAGAAATACGGGATGACGCTTGTTTTGATCGTGGCATGGAAGAGAAAGTGGGTCACAAATGATATGACGACATCCGGTTTCATGAAGTCGACCGTAGCGTTTTCATGCTAACAGCCTCAAAGATTTATAGAGAGAATTTATTTCGCACGAAATGCAACATTATGTCGTCTCGATAAACGGGAACGTATTGTTTCTAGTCTTGAAAGCTCTGTCAGAAAGTATCAAACATTTATTTGCTTCATATTTTTATATTTATTCTTATTCTCTTCGCGCGTTATAATTGTAGCATACGTTGCAGCTCGGAAATAATTTTCAGATATTTGTCAGTCGATAATTAGTTCTATTAAAGGTAAGTAACGATCTAAAGAGAGTTAGGTTCGGCTAATTATATATTGGCTATTGATTCAAGACACCGCCGCGGTTACGATCGGCATTTCAATACAAGAAACGGGACTAAAGACGATACTTTGTCTATATTTCAACTCCACAAATTATCTACAGACCATATCGTATTACGTGTCCGACATTTTACGAGCAAACTTGCGTCCCCGAGTTTCCAGCAACATGCTGCTTCCATCACATAGTTGTGGTCATGATACCTGAATCGAATGTGGCTTGTATGCGGCTCATGTGTGCGATGCGCACGTTACATACTTTGAAACTAGAATTCGTAAAACGTTTTCGAACTTGCTCTGTAATCGTAAAATTTCGGCTCAAATGTTGCATACTTTATCGCGACGCTACATTCTTAAGTTCTTTTCAACAGGAAACAAATGTGTTTGATCATTCCTAAGTAAAAAAAAAATTTTGTCAGGTATTAAAAAATACTTTTTTTTTTTTAATTTATTAGGAATTTATTAACAGTATACAAAAGATCGATTCATATTTATAATTTTTGGGGGCGGCGTCGCACTTCGAATATTGGTGCAAAAAAGTGTCCATCAATATCACGCGTTAACGCGCCTACGAATTTTTAATTTTCAACGTGGCTTAAACGGAACAACACGCGATCGATGTGCACTTTTACATTCTCCGATATTAAATTTCCGCATAATTAAATACAGCACGCCTTGTCGCGACAATTATATAATTCCCTTATCCGAGGTAAAAGCGTGAAGCATTTGCAAAAAAAAAAAAAAAACTCAAAAAAGAAAGTTGGTATACGCCATTTAATGATGACGCGTATGACTTAGATTTTCGCCTCGGGCGGCGTTTCTGGTAACGCGCTCGTTTCGCACGTACCGGTTTTTCAGACGATTATCGGCCAACTCGCTCCGACAGCGGGTCCAAGTTGGCCTTTGCGGTCCGGCGTGTCGAACGAACGCGAACGAGCCGTTCGTTATAAATACCTCGGCAAAACGGACCCCATTAATCAACCCCGTTCTTCGTCGCGTACGAGAATGCTAGACGTTCTGGTAGACCGCTTAGCTGAGCGCATTCGCTAATAAATGTTTCACGGTGACATGTACACCGGCGACGTTCTCTGCGGTTCAACGCCACTGCCGGTCCGTAGTAAACGAAACGTCCGTCTGTGCTCATCCTGCTTACTTACTCCCCCGTTTGCAGGTGAGCAGCGACTATCGGCTCCGCAATCCGTAATGTCAAAGAACGAAAGTCTGCGCGCTGAAATGACCGTATCTAATTCAGTCTACTGTCGATAGACGTCAAAGTCTTTAATTTTACATATACATATATAAAAACGGATTTTCGTATCGCAACAGCGTACGTCCATGCACGTGTTAAAAAGTTAAAAAAAAAAAAAATTTTTTTTTTCTTTCTTTTTTTCTCGTTATATTAGATTCTCTTTTGTTTGACATGCAGAAACGTTTTTGCGTAAGCTCGACCCACTGGTTCCTAATTCTGCGAATTCTAAATATTCATTCATTAAGCAAGGAAAATTTGTCGAACAAATTTCATATTTCCGTCGCGTTTCGAATTTCGACTTTCCAATATTACAAACGCGGAGAGACCCGCTCTGCCGGCAGGACACATAATCTGCAATTGTATTATACGATGTACGGGTTTTCCGCCGTATAGCTGTACGGATTAAATTAATTTAGTAGCGCGCGACGTTGGAAACTGCTAACGCATCGACTAGGACGCATGGGAATTGCTGCAAGTTTTCGGGACTGCGTTTTCGTCGGTGTTCCCACAAATTCTCTCCTTCCCGCTCGTACTTAAATTCGCCTTTTCTTCATCCTTTTCTCTCCCTCTCTCTTTCTCTCTCTCTCTCTGTTCTTTATAACTATGCGACATGTTGTATGCATCTCTTGCCATGGACGACACGTGGATTAAATTAATTTTCCGGCGAGCATCCTAGCTACTTGCGCAAAAGCGGCGTTAATGCTAGCGTGGCAGGTGGTTGGGCAAAATGATTTCCATGTGAAAACTGTAACCAGAACCCGTGGTCTTAAATTAAGAGCCGGGATTAAAAAGTGAGTCGCGCCGCGCGCCCCGGTGAAGTCGTAAGTCAGATCATATTTATGAGAGACTTTAAGTTTTGCGCATTAAATTTCTCTCTCTCTCTCTCTTTCTTTTTTTTTATTTTTTTATTACTTAAGAGCAGACATGTCCTTATATAAAATAAGTAGCCGATACCACTCTGCTTCTTTTTTAACGATTCCTAAAGTAAACGATCGGCGGTATATTCGTCGAGACGACTCGGCGTCTCGACATAATTATTTTAATAATCTGCATTCCATTTAATTTTAATATTTCTAATGCGTAAACTGAAATAAATTATTATACAAACGTAGGTAATAATTTCTAAAAAATATAATACCACTTGTCATTAAAGAAAGAAAAAGAAAAAAAAATCAATTCTTGCACGGACGCGAGAATTCATGTTAATTAATTATCCTTATTACTAAACTCCGCCTAACAATAAAGCAGAGATCAAGCTTTGACGTTTGATTTTGCGCGTTAGTACGCTAATGTATTCCCTATTAGCGTTCCCGACCAAATTATTACCGGGCATCGATCATAGAAATTTGACACTTATATGCACCGAAATTTCGTTAACACCTCCATGGTCCTGTGCTCGAGGATGATCGATTGCCCTTTACCGTGATTGATCCAGAGCTACCGTGTAACGTTCGACGCGGGCTGAAGGGTCGTACCCTTCTCTCAAAGCATAAAGGAACCTCAGTCGTACGCAATCGATCGCGGCAATTGGAAAATCCTGACTGACCAATCAGATAAGACGGTGAGGATAATCGATCAAGGCCTTGTTGATTTAAATGTGACTAATCTCTCTTTTAGTAATTATGTAAATCAACCGATAAAAAAAAAGGATATAAATAACGAAAGCAAGTAATTGCATGTTTCACTTTTAATAAAAAGCAATAGCTCTTGTCGAACATAATTGTAAATTACATTATGTTAAAAAAAAAAAAAAAGAAAAAAAAGATTCTTACATGAACCAGTAAATTCAATGATAACAGACTGAAGAAGCAATTTAAACAAGTCGATAGGAAAAGTCAGGATTCATATTTATCGCGCACGATAATCCTAAAAATCTTCCAGACGTTGCATCGTCTTTGATCATTGATTACAGGGATCGACATGCTCTCGATTGGTTGACATATTGTTGCCAGTCGATAAGACACGATATAATTTTGCTGCGCCAGCCAGAGTAAATATAGTTATAATCAACCGCTGGCTTTTTTTCGAGGTTGGTAATAAGCCCGAGTTTTTTCGACGAAGAAAGACCGGGCGGATAAAAGCGCCGTAAGGGAATTTGCGAGAATTCTTCAAGATCGATGTACGATACCGTAGATGAAGGGCTTATTTTTCGAGGCTTTCGATATTACATCGTTGCTCGTCGTGTAATAAGTTAGTAAAAAAAAAAAAGAACAAAAGAAATCTTTCCATAAACCCGTGGAACGTAATTACGTGATTTTTTTACATGATTTTTGATGCAATATTCGATGCATTATTACGAGAATACAAAAGTAATTTCTACACGCAGTATTAGGAGGCATAAAACAATAGGAATGTCTCCACTTTATCACGTCCGTCGACTCGTTTCTATTTCAATGAACCACGCTGTGGTCCGCGCGTTCTTGACACATGGCAAGAGCGAACGGTGTCGCTTAATAGCAAAGATCAAGGCTCTGCGGTCTCCTTAATTTGAATCAACGGCTCCGGCGCGGCGGTCACGTTGCACCAGGCATCCAGTTTGCCCACTAAACCTCAAGTAGACAATCTCGTCAAAGTGCATGCCAACGTGCGTTCTCCTAGGTCAAATCCGTATGCCTTCGTGCATGCGTCTCGACGCACGTTCTCGGTTAGAATATGTCTCGCACAGTGCGTCCTCCGCGGAAATTTCACCGACGGCATCGTTTATACGTCGACGTTGCTAATCAAGTTCTACGGTTGCGTCCCGTCGGACTCGTCTTTCGTTCTCTCCTGTTACAACAAGCGCTTAAAGTACTTGAGAGAACGGTCACTTACCAAGCGAAATACCTGCACTAACCGCTTACTCCTGAGACTCCCGAGGACTTAGAGCTGTTTTTAGCGGTATAAAGTGTCCCTTACAACTTCCTAGCAGTTAAGACTAGCGGTCTCCGGTTACCGAAATATGCATAATGCATGGCGGGGCCCCGCTTCTTCGTTCCTCGAGTGGCTTACGAACGTCATCGCGCATTATCAGTATTCAACACGGTCGCGGGCGTAAGAAAGTACAACGTTCGATGATTTTTATCAGTTTGCATCTGGTAATTGAGCGGTAAATCCGTGTGGCGGATGAGATAACGCGGCATATTTTTATTTCATATGATTTTTTTTTGCTTCACAATATTAATTTAAATAATATTATAAATAATAACGATTTTTCCTTCCCTTTTTTTTTCCCCCTCCGTGATATATTCGCGGCGCGAGTATCGGCGATCATCGGCGTGCGGGCGAATTTCGAGCGGAGGCACCCCGAACATTCTCAGACAAATGAGTGTTTATTGGAATTTTGCTCGGGCACAAAGCGAGACGAGCCGGGGCACTCCAACGGCGCGCTCGCTTTCATCGAGGCCCCTCGCATTCATCGCTCTTCCGGATAGTCCTTTTCCTGCTTATGGCGAGAGCGCGACTGCCTCGGATATTTCCATTTACCTTTTACTCCGGCAAACAAGGAGGGATCCTCGTGGCTGTTCAAACGAGATCTCCAATAGCTCGTGGAAATTGGGTAGACATTGGAAATGAATCGAAAGAGCAAATAACGCGGGGGCCGAGGGGGGAGTGCGCGCGGCGCACTTCGGTGAAGTGGCGAACCGATGAGTGGCGTCGGGACTTGGTCGCGGCCTTTGTGTCAGCGACGGTAGACAAGGGGAGGAGGGGTGGGCAAGAGGGTACGGGGGGGGTGGTTTGAAACAGCGAGGAGCTCTGAAGCGCACTCCGACGTACATTCGGAACACGATTTTACGGCACTCACGAGGGATGCTAGGAACGCCCTCGATAATCCCACGAGCGCTCTTGATCTGCTTGATCCGTTCCCGCTGTCTCTATCCTCCGTCCTCCGACCCCTACGTCGTCACGAGACGTTTAAATGGCCCTGATACGCGGCGAATTTCGTTTGCGACAGTTTAATATTAAGCGGTATCCCTGAATGTAATTTGACGACGAGTCGATTAGCGAGAGGAACTTTCGAGGGCGAACTTCCGATCGGTATGCATATTTAACGGAAGTTATGTATATATGTGCTATATATATATATATATATATATATATATATATATATATATATATATATATGTATATTATATATTTAATGCGGCGGTAAAGCTCACAAGTTGTAGCGGCGCATTTTAACATTGCTTACGCGGAAAGGTTACGAAAGTACTTGCTAACAAGTCCGAAGTTTCTGCATGGAGAAAGAGGCGTGTGCTCGAGCAAGAATATACGTCTGGAATTAATAATGCACCACTAAAGCTTTACCCATATAATACACGGCTAAGTACGGCAGGTGCGCGACTCGCCGCGTATATTTAGGTTAGTCGAGCCAACGCGCCAGCATTATCGGCGTATTCGTCGCTGGTACCACTCATACGCGAGAATTACGCGTTAATATCTCAAATTATATTACGAGTTATTTATACGAGGAAACCCGCGACAGTCGATCTTTCTCACGGTCTTAAATACGTTAGGAAAAAAAAAAAGAAAAAAGAAAAAAGGAAAAATTACGTAACGTCGAAAAATATAGTTTCCCATTTACGCTCAACTTTCATTATTTTATTTCGCTTAAGTTCGAGTCGTACACCCTTACAATTTTCTATATTTAATTTTATCCCTATTTTTTAATCAAACGTGGCAAGTTTCTAACATCAAAGTGTCAAGCTCTTCGATCGTTATAATTTATTCACATTCTCACCGCGCTGTTTTTCAAAGAATTTCCCCACGTGATGGATGCTAGATAGCGCTAGTTCCCGTCATAATTACGTCGCCATATCGCGTTCCTGACCGCAGCGGGGATAGTATGTCATCAGTGGTAACAGGATAACTATGCGATGCCGCACATAAATTGCTTAATATAGAATGTAGAACAATTCCGACTGTTCCATCCTCCGTTCGCCAAAGTAAACCCCGTTTCTACTCGCGCGGCGAATTGGTCCGCCCGGTATCCTGGCGAAATTGAATTTTTCCCATCTGTCGCGGGAACGACGAAGACGAAAGTGTAAAGTGGGAAATATATTCGCGCGGGTTATTTCCGCGTTCTGCGTCCGAAGGCGCGGGCGCGAGGCGGAAAATACTATCGCGAGCCGCTAATCGAACGTAGAACAAAGTTCGTAACTGATGGCGGTGATTATTCAGTGCCACGCGCAATATTAAATTAGCCATCATCACCGCGTTACAAGGGATGAGAGCGCATAATTCACATTGACGGATAACACCGGCAGGTGAGAAAATGCAGATACTTTGCGCTAGGGTTATAAGAAACAGCACTGAAATATCGAGACCGCTCGAACATGATTATTAATTTCGCGAAGAATCGTTTGATTTAATCAATACGTCAAATTCAGCGGAAATCATCATAAATATCAAGCCGGTAACGATAGGTGCTCCTTAAACATTTAATACGCTAGGTATTCAATGTTATAATTACGCCAGTTAAATTACGTGGCTAATCTTTTGGCTCTAGGATTAGTAAAAGTGATGTTTAGTTTAAGAGCTCATTTCGTTGCCTTTCGCATAGAGAATATTCGATGGAGAGTAGAACACAATAATTAACAAGACGTAAATTGCGCGTTAAAGGATGTAATGCAGTGCTGGGATTTAGTTGCACACATCGCCAGCTGATTTCGCTGCCGGCGCCTAATGCTCCTCTCCCGCCGTCCGTTTCTCACCGGGAAGACGCGCTAAGCGAGCGCAAAACAAGTCACGCTTCATTTCAAGAGAGCATTTCTTAGTTTTTATATGTATTGTGTTACAAAAAAAAAAAAAAACAGTGCCGCGCGACTTGTTACGCGAGTCCGGCATCACACTTCTAAGAAACGGCCGGCGAGGCAAGAGAAACAGTAGACATCGGCCAACGGAACTTCACCGAGATCTTTCCCGACTTCTATTCGCCTCGACTTGCATAAAGAAGAAATGTAGAATTGAAGGGGGTTAGTGTAACTTAATTGGACAGTATGCCGCGCGTTCTGGAAGATTTTGCATAATTTGCATAACGTCGGCAGCGCGAAACGCGCTTGTTATGAAAATAGGAAAACAAATCGCTGACGGCGGAAAGCCTAGTTTTCCCCTAACATCCCGAGATACCCGTGAATTTTAATACAGCCCGCGAGTCTCTCTTATACTTAGCCAACTTTGCCGCGAAATAATTCCCCAAGTACTCGAGGCGGCTACTCGTTTTTCGCTTTTTTTTTTTTCTTCTTTATTTTTCTTTTTCAAATTAACACGACGATCGGAACGACGCGCCCTTAAAATATTTATCGAATCGAACGCGCGAGCTTGTACCGGCGAAAACTCGCGGAACGGATGCGGCGCGCGCGAAATAAATTTTTTTGCCAGTTTTTATTATTATGTATGCACTCCGGACGGGTGTTTATTCGATGTACAATGTGAACGTGACTATCCATCTCGGGGCGCAATTTCTTGCCTGGCGTTCGCTCGCTCGCTCGCTTCCTCGTTCAGTATTTGCTCCCGCGGCGAAGGAAAATGCGAGCGTCGCATTTGCACGTTAAATCGGATAAAACGAGCGCTCGATTTACCGCGGAAGTAACGCGCCATTTCAGTCATTTTGCGACACATCCTCGTTACACAATATTCCAGCAAAAATATAAAACTTGGTTAAATTTTCAAAATATTCGACTAAGTAACTTGCAAACGTTATTACTCCGTTCGCAGTATTATCAAAATTACGCGAACCCAGTTTCCATTTTCCTGCATTTTACGTTACTGAGATTGTAAATTGATAAATATATTACGGCGCGTATTTGTCTCGAAGAGTTTAAATTACGTTGAAAAAGAAAAAAAAAAATTCCCGTAATTGATATTTAAACAATTGGCGAAGAGACATAAGACCAGAAGCGTTACTTCACTTATCGTCGACTTGATAATAATTCAAACGAGTTAATTTCAAGTCTCTAATTACGACATCGTCAATGCTCTCGGAAACTTGGATGGTTAAATACAGAGGCAGGTAAATGCGCTGAGTTTGACAGACGAATAGTGCAGCTTAACATTTTCTTTTCGTTACGCAAACTAGTTGGCTCCTACTGCTCCAGAGAAACGTAGCACCGCGCCGTAAAGCGCCGTATCTCTCGTTAGAAAAGAGAAAATGGAGCTTAGTAAAGGATGGCGTGCAGAAAGAGCAGCCTTTACACCCGTGAGAGTATTCTTTATTACACAATGTACACACAGTACGTCGTTTTCGCGAAAGAATTGTTTTCGCAAAATACACCCGCATTATCGTACACGATCAGTCTCGCGATAAGAATCCTTTCAAACGTTTCATATTTTTTTAATAAATAAGTCGCGAAAATGAGAAAACATAAAAATGCTACAGAGGCTTGAAATAATTACAAAAAAAAAAATTTGTCCTATTTTCAATAAAAAATTTCAGATATATATCTTAGCGATTTATATTTCTCACGTAATTTTTCTTCTTTAAATTAAACTTTAATTAAACATACATTTGAAACGATAAATGTGAAAAAATAATGAGATATGATAAAATATAATTTAACAAATTAGAAACTTCAAAAGCTGTTACATTATTGCACGAACTCTGTTAAACTCGACATTTACGTGCCATAAGAGCACTGGTTTATCCACAGCTTTATGTAAAAATATAAACTTCCTCTATTTGATAGCTGTCTATCATTGCGCTTGTTATGTAGTGCGATACAAGAAAACCGATATTAAAGAGACAGATGGTTTAAATGATTTATATAGCTAAATTGAAATGGTTTACTTTTACGAAACCACAAAATGCAATCCACTGAGAGATATCGATTACTTTTTGCACGGCATTTTTGCAATTAATTTTATCTTCTATCATCGAATACGCAACGAATATGCAATAAATATGTGACGTACTTGGCGTACCTATTAATAAAATCTATCCAACGTATTTGCGTTTCATATATACGATTAGAAGCTTGACGTGAAAATTTTGGGCTCGTAGAACAGGTAATGCATTGAAGATCGCGTTCGTTTTATATTATTCCAATCGATTAAACGTGCAGGCGTAATGCAATAAAAAATTTAGATAATCCTTTCCCTCGGCGTTGCTCTTCTATTATAAAATTATTTAACCGAGCCGGGTACATTATACATTCGGGCGTTTCGCTAGAGTTTGACCTCGTTAGAATAGATAATCAAAGAAGACGTAACCTTGCGATCGGTGACCCGATTCACCCGGCGCAAGATATGGAGCTACGGCGCTTTGGGGCTTCGATGGCCCACTTCTCAAAGTTGGCGAGACGATAGGGCAGTTTGGTCGTACGTCGACAATGGACCGCCGGCAAAGGCGAACATTGTTACGGCGAACAATGAGTTTCAACTATTCTGGCCGATAAAAGTTCCGTTATGGCACGCGTGTCAAACTATCTCAACGTTTCACATCAACGTGCTTAATAAAAAAAAAAAAAAAAAAAAAAAACACGTTTGATAGTAAGCACAACTCTGATATCAACGCGGTCATTTCGAAACACTAAGAGAGGAGATAACCGAGATCTGCTTCAATTTTATTTGCATTCGCTTCTCGGTTAGATACATTTTTTTTTTTTATCAAGATAAATTTATGGCGCAATGCACGCTTGTAACAAAATTCCGCGGTCTGTTGTTCGTCGTGAAACAGCTTTTAGTCGGCGGAATTGTATTACTGCTAACGAGATTATGTCGATGATAAGAGCGAATGCAAAGCTTCCATTAAAAATTACACGTATTGCAGTTAATCGCGATGAAATTTTCATCCGGCCGGCTCAAATGACGAATCGCTCGTCAGATACGCGAGGGCGATGCTGATTGCGCGAAGGTACGAGGCGCGAGAACGCGAGTGATTCGCGGAATAATCGATCGCGGTGCATACATTCTCCTGCCAATAAGTCGATAAATCATTGTGACGGGACGAGGAAAAAGTTTTTAGGTAAGTCGAAGGAACCACCGGTGTGGTCTTAGACGAGCAAAAACGGCACGGATTTGCCGAGCTCGCTGGCATGCGAGACTCCGCTCATCCTTTCGGCTCCCTTCTTTTTTTTCTTTTTCCTTTATCTAAAATTTTATCTCAAGATGAAAGAAAAGTATAAATCGAGTATCGCGAGAATTCTGTGCAAACGCGACTCAGATTACACATTCCAATACGGATATTTCACAAACATTCAGGTGTATCGCCAGACTCGGCAAATATTCGACTAATTTCGGCAGCTTCGTTAATCGTCGCCGTGATCGCTAAGTCTGATCTACGACGTGGTGCACTTTGATCGCGATGACAAGTGGAAATTTTCGGATCGGGCGACAAAAAAAGAAAAAAAAAAGAAAAAAAAAATAGTCGGCATACCGCGCGATTCTACGGCTCGTTAATCGCGCGAGGGAGATAAATCGGTCGGGCATTCCTTTAGGCTTGAACGATCACCACGGCAGGGAAGAAGTAAAAACGCACCGGTTTAGATCAACCCTGGGAAGATTCCAATGAAAGTTTCCTCGGTGAACTTTCATTACGTACGTCGTAACTCCTTCCCGCCGCGCCGGCCGGTGGCTGCTCGCTCTCCGTCGTCGCGAGGACGTGAAAAGTATGATTGGAAAAGTTGGCGAGATGAAACCGAGTGTTTCCATCGATTTTTGGACGAGGTTCTTACGCATACGATTAACCGGCGACTTTAAGCACTCGGTAAATCTCTGTAAGAGACAACTCTTTTAACGACCCGCCGATCGTTCGATTTATCGCGAGCGCCGATGAAAGTAACGTAACTTCCGTCCCGTTTAAGTTGCAGAAGCCTGTCTCTCCCGAAGAAGTTTAATCACTAATTTCAGTCATAATCATCAAAAATTGTTCCGCCGATCGGCTTGTCAGTCACCGCGACCGTTAATCTTTCGGATATTTGCAAAGTATTGCGTCGCAAGACCATTAATCTTTGAATATCTCTTTCACATTTTGCTAACAAATGAACTAAGAGTGATAAATGATAGCGCTCGCTTGTCTAAAAAAGTAACAACAGAAATGGTAATGAAATATATAATTGCGTCTTGTAGATACAATGTCATAGAGCAAGAGATAAAAAAAAAAAGAGAAGCGTTACAGAAATGTCCCGTGATATTTTCAACGCGCGATCTTCGTCGCGAGTTCATTATTATTATTGTCGTTAAAGCCAATCCTCGTAAAAAAAATGTATAGAAATATCTCGCTCGCACGTACGTCGAGTTAACAATTTTTTTTAACGCAAAAAAAAAAAATTTGATTGCGAGCGCACGAGAACTTCAGAAGCGCAGCATTCGCGTATTACGGTCAAGGTAAGGATGACGAAGAGGACAAGAAGATCCATTCGCGATCCACCTTTACTCTCGCAGATAGCTCGCTATGCGGCATGAATGGCAATTCGCTTCTGAACGGATCATTCAGGCGTCGCGGTCCACGTCTTCCCGTCACGTTTATTACGTTCCACCGCGCGGCTCACACTTCGCAAGAACAAGACGTCGGATCGGCCGGCCATAGTCGTGCGATTTCCAACCGTTTGCATTCCGCGTCTATCCGGCGAACGGCATTTCGCACGCGCAGCTTGAATGCAAAAGGCTCGGACCGGTAGGAGGAAGATGCGGAGAAATTGCAAAATCACACGGCGACGTTAGCGTCTCTGGAGAACGCGGGGCCCGATTCCACCGAGCTGCATTATGCAAACGCCGCGTTGTATTATTTAAAAATCTTGCGCCGTTAAATTTTATCGCCGAAAGGAGAGGATCGGAGAGAAGAAACGTCGCGAGTTCTTCCGTTTTTTTTTTTTCTTACCCCCCTTCACCTCGCGGAGACGACGTCGTGACGTATTCGGCTAATTGGCGCGGAAAAAAAATGCACGGTGAGGCCTCGACGTCGACGAATGCTCTCGCCGAGCTTTCACGGTCGTTCGGTTTAAGCGTAACCTTGTCTGCTCTGGCTCGCGGCCATATGACACGAATATCTTGCGCCTATGCGTGACACACGAGCTACTAACAAGCTTACGTATGACAGTTGTCGACGCGAATCGGCCGAGCAAACAGGAATTTCAGCGCGGTGCGGCGCGAGTGTGGAAAATCAACTCCGCGATTTCGCAGAGACGTGAGATATACTGGAATACATTACGCGATGATCCGCGCTGACCTTTCACGTGCCAGTCGCTCACGCTATTCGGTATGTTGCCAGGCACAGCGGTCAAACAGTCCGGTAATTCTATTGTTGACGATCGCACGATAATGTGCGCCGGTCAAGCGGTGTTTGCCGCGAATTTTTACAGCGAGATAGAATCAACAAGTTATCGGGCGAGCTATAACGCAATTATTTTATTCGCGGACCGTTCAAATCCAGCGCGGAACGATCGTACAGCACGGGTCTTTAAAAATAAGTTAACGTGTGCACACTGCCCGAAGAAAATAAAATAAAATAAAATAAAATAAAATAAAATAAAAAAATAATAAATAATAAAAGTAGACGCGAGCTTTAACTCGCCACTCTCGCGAAATGTTTGGTTTACACGCGGACGATGCGCGACATTTTTAATGCAGTTCTCGCAGGTGAGGTGTTTTGTTCACCTGCACGTTACTCCGGCCGTCTCGAACCCCCTCGCCTGGCTATTACTTTTTCAGACACGCTAATGCCGCGCTCGTAAGGCGATCCGACGTGACGTCTCGCCGCTCCCGGATTTTCATCCCCGACGCTTTATTCTTTTACGCGACAGTTTACTCGCTTTTCCGAAACGGCCAGCCGTCGCGCGCCTCTTCCTTGATTGCAGCTATCGAGGTAACTCCTTGCATAATGCATATCGGCCTAGCACCGAGCGGAAGATAGGGCGAAATAGTAGAGGGAAAAAGAGAGTAAGGAACGGGAGAGATAGAGCGGTGACTGCGATATAAAGGTGCGCCGCGCAAGAGTGCAATTTAAATTTTCGGACTTGCTCAACGCGGGGGCGGCAACTTTTTCAATGTATATAGTTTTTAAAAGCGCCCGCGTCCCGTCCTGCATAATGCAAAGTAGCCTCGTATCATCCGCACCGTTTTACCGGCGACCATCCGCCGCCTCGTGTAGAATTTGTACGAACGTGAGACATGCGAGGTGGACTATGCAGCCCGGCGTTTTTCTTTTTCCCGTCGCGAGACGCTTTAAAACCGGCCATTTAGATTTACGATTTCGACTCACCGACCATGCCGTCTTTCTCTCTATTTTTTTTTCTCCTCTCGCAAGCCGATTCGGTGAAAGGACACAGGACCGCATTAGATTCGCGCATTAGACTTTCATATTCGCCACGCGCGAGCGTCCCCTGCCTCTTCGCTCGGTTTCCGTCGTGAATAGAAATGCCGGGTTGGAAAAACGACCGATAAACGCCGAATTACGACCGCGGAAAATTTCCGCGTATCGCGAGGAGCGACGAGAGCTCGCCGAGTGAAATATATATCGCGAGTGGCGGCCGATTTGCCTAGCAAATTGCACCGTTTGATACGTTTCCGCGAAAAAAAATTTTCAAACGGGATATATACGGCCGCGTCGCGAAACGTATATCGCGAGAACCGAAATCATTTTTCCCGCGGCATGCGAGAACAGACTGGGCCGCGTAGAGTCGCGAGAGGATGGAAGCAACCGCTTTAATCGGCGCAATCTAATGGCTCGATTGGTAATCACGGACGTACGCGAGAATACGAAGAAGTGTGCGAAGCTGGACGATTCATTACCGTAAAATGATCAATTATGATTTGTTTTAATATTAATTACAGCCCGCAATTGCGGGGCGCGGGTCGGAAGGAGGTAATATAAACGAAATTAAATAAATAAATTGACATTCCACTTAATTAACATTCATCGAAGCCATTGAAATTCCACAAAATTATGGCTTCGGTATATAGTATATTGCGGTAACACTTCCCGATAATTAGGTAAAAGGTAGCGAAATTAACTTCCATTAAATAGATAGTGAAGAAGTATGCAATAAATTTTTATATTAAAAATAATAAGTAAATATATACATATATATATATATATATATATATATATATATATATATATATATATATATATATATATATATATATATATATATGTATGTTTATATTTTTTATAATTAAAAAAATATATTAATTTATATGTATTTTTTTATTTTAAATCAACTTTAAATAATAAAAATTTATATATCTATATATATATATATATATATATATATATATATATATATATATATATATATTATATATATTGTTTTTACGCTCTCTGCACAAATTCGATATCCGAAAATATATATAATTCCTCCCAAAATCTACCTCGTCGGTGCCGCGCTAAAAATAGACCTGAACGCGGCCTTGGTCAACATTCTTTGAGGTCGTCGGCTTCAGCCAACACTCGTGTATCCCGTGAAGATGTTTTTTCAATTATACCTCTCTTCCTCCCCGCACAAAAATTACTAATGGGATTTTCGACGAGGATTTTCGTCGTCGAGTGGAAAAACTTGCAGCGACGCAAACTCTTTCAGAATTAGCCCTGCTCGCATAATATTGACACGAGTCACGCGCATTTCGGTAAACACAACGGTAAATATCATAGAAGTCCCATATTATCACCGATACTTTTTCATTTCTGATACCAAATATTTTTCATCCTAAACACTCATCGGGCGGGAATAAACGGATAAAGAAAGCGATCTGGCGAAATATCAGGTCTCGGTTTTTAATAAAAATTTAAACAATAAAATAGTTAAACGCGCTTGTTTTTCTTTTTCCTCCTCTCCTCCGCAAAAGGAATACGGAAGGGAAGGTTTCGAAAAATTCCTTTGTAATCCCGACGAAAAGGTGAAGGAAATGAAATCACGCCGTACAAAGAAATGCTCCGACCATATCTCGGCCGTCGGTTTGCGGTTTCTCTCCGCAGCGGCGTGATTTAATAATCTCGCGGAAGATCGCTAACCGAACAAACGAGTGTCAAAGATTGAATTTGGCCGGCGATCGTCGGATAAAGTCGGGAAATTGTCGGGACTTGCTCTTTTCCGCGCGTTCCTCGCAGGGTTTCGAGAGGAAGCGTCCTCGTTCGATTTCACGTGCTCGCAAATTTGCCGGCGGATCAGCCTCGCGAAATTCATTCGCACGGTCGGGTGAGGTATCAAGTCGCCGGTTTCGTTAACGACACTTTCGTGCGGACTGCAGACAGCGCGATAGCGATACATTAAGATGAAACGCAGCAACAGCAGGTTCCGAACAAACCCCGTTACGTAATCGGGTACTTCGGTCTATCGGAATTAGCGAGCCGAGCGATAGCGCTAATTAACTCTTCATTAGGGATTTATTTCGCCCCGTCGAACCTTTGTCGTTTTTCCCGGGAACGTTTCACTTAAAATTCAAGATCTGATATGCTTGTATCGTTCTGAATATACGCGACAACGAATAACATTAAACGGAAAATAAATATGATAATTAATTTACTATTCGTACTGCAATGTACTGTTTTTATTTCATTTATTAATTTTTTTTTTATTGCAACGCGGTCAACCAGAATCAGTTGAATATTGCTGCGTTTTATCTTATCGCCGCGAGATATATGAGAGAATAAAAATCCGTGACTTCGGATTTCGTCAATGTACCGTTATTTCCGGAGACGGTCGAAGGATGCTCCTCGGTCCCGGCGAAATCTCGTAGTATCACAAGTTTTATCACAGAAGAATGGACAGTGGAAGATATTCGGCAGAACACTCAAGTGTATCCGGCTCGAGATGGAAGATCGATTCGTGGCCTTCTTTTCCGCGGTGGAATCCTGAGATTCGGATGTTTGCCTCGTGTTGGCGCACTATGAGATACACAAAGCACTAATTCGTACGCACGAAGATCGGCACCGTTCGAAAAAATAAACGACGCAAGCGATCACGCCATTCCGAGCCGCGTCTGAAAAGATCACGAGCGGACTGCTGCGTGCCTTGACGGTAAACGAAAGCCGTAGCTGAGCGAATAGTTACGAACGGCGGCAGTTTCGCGTCGTTTTTTCGTCGAAATAAAAGCGCGACAAGCAGGCGAGACGCACGTGTGCCGCAATCGGAACGCAGCCCGGCAGTTTGGTAGAAAGCGAAGGAGCGACCGGTGACAAGCCCGCGAGACACACTGCCACGTCACTTCGCTCGCGCGCGGCGTTAAGTTAGTCACGAACGACGCTCACTTCACACACTCGCGATCTCCGCCATTTCCGACGCTTCCCGAAAAATTCGTCGACTCGTCGACCTTCTCCCTTGTCGAATTCCGTCACGCGTGGCCGTCACGGTTCGCCGCGTGTACGCCGTCGAGATCGCTCTGTCGGACACGTCGGGCGCTCGCGCGGAACTCCGGGAACGCGCGGAATGTCGCGGGACGACTCTTGGATCGCGGTCTCGTCTCTCTTTCCGCAAACGGTCGTCGGGCTCCGGCGCCCGTCTCTCATTCACGCCGTGCACTTGGGCCGCGGCCGGGCCGCTCGCGGGCGACGAGAACGACGGCAGTGAGAAAACGGAGGTTCCGAGTTGAATCCTGTGCACACGCGACCGCGGTTCGCTGCAGCATCTACACGCGCGCGCGACCAACCGACTCCGAACTCCGCGAGCAACTGCGGAGTGCGACCGCGGCGGGCGGTTGACTTCGGGCGGTTCGGTCGTCCAGGTCGGCGAACAGACCCGAGCGGTACCGAAGTCTGCACGAAGTATCCATCCGTCCGACGCGACGTGCGGCGCGTCCACTCCGTCACTCCGCTCCCAACCTCCAGCCGAAACGAACGTGAGAAATCGCCCACCGGAGGACCTTGGCTGCTCTCGCCACGCAGATCAAACCGCTCGGTTTTTCAAGAACCAAGTGTCCGGTCCATCGAGCACTTCCGGTACTTCAAGTTATTATTAACGTCATTAATTTTTTCCAATAAGTTCAATGTTTCAATCAGAGATAGCTCTGCACCCACGCGTTCTACATTTCAAGACGTATATCATACCGCTGATAACGTTGACGATAATAGACTGTCTTCGGAAAGAACTGTCTCACTTTTAAACAAATGATCTGACGCGACGCTGATGTTACGTCAAATCCGGAAATTCTCGCGTTACGCAACGTCAATTACGATCGTTGCATGCGCTTCACGTCGAATTAAAACATGCACGATCGTCGGTGCGTGATGGAAATCGTTTTCACGCCAGACCTCAAGATTCTCGTGCCGGGGATCCGATACGTGTCGTACAGCCGCGGTGCCGTACTCTCAAGGGAAAACGTAGGCATCGTATATTCAAATTCGGCAGAGCGCCTAGTTAACATCTCGCGGCCTGCCGAACTTTGATCTAATAACAAAGCTCACGCAAGCCTGTCTAATAACCACTGCGATTAGATCTTCATTAAGGACTGTCCGGGCGTGGGTTGTACGTCGAGATACAGATCGCGTGTATTTGCCTTACACCGCTAAGTTAGTCGTAAGTTATGCAAATATCCGTCATAAACGTCACATACGTAATTGCGTACTCTCGCCAACGAGAGCGGAAAACGATCGTAATCTTTAATCAAATATCGTTAGCTTCTTAGTTTCTTCAATTTCTTTTTTTTTTTTTTTTTTTAGAAACAAAGTTCAAAACGTGCCTATGACGTAAGATTGCACGGAGTACGCTTAGAAAACGTAATGTTGCAAAATGTATTTTCTCTTTCATTAGAGAGATTATTGCGATTATTCAATTACACGCCGCAGCGTTCAGCGGGTATTACATATTTATTTAAGATTTTCATATCGATGCGCCAATCGCGTCTGCGTTGTAAGAAACTCGGGGGTTTTCTATCTGGTGAAACGCGTGCTGCGACGTTACGAGTGTCTCGTATATTCTTCATGAATCGCGCGTACGCTCCCTCCGGACTTTCCACCGAAATTTCCGCGGAATTCCCGTGTATGCACGAAAAAGACTCCGGCGAAATTTTATTACGCGCATAAATCTCGACGCGCGTCGACGTTCGGCGATCCCACGCGCACGATTTTATTTCACGTCGGTGCTTATTTTCCACGACGGCGGACTTTAATTGCCCCCGCAAACTCGAATCGAGCGCAACACGCGATCGTCCCTGGAAGAAAAACATTATCAAAAGAGCCGCGTATCCTATGCACGGCTTCCGGACGAGATTACGAAATCCCGCGGCCGGATGCGCCGCTCGCTTTACATTTTCATTACAGCCGGGATTGCAGACTTCTCGAGCGCCGTTGAAAGCCTGTCACCGTGTAATAAAGCACTCGGAGCACCCTTCCCTTCGTTTCTTTCTTTTCTTTTTTTTTTTTTTTTGCAAACCGCCGACACATTCCAACTTTGATCTTCTTTTCAACGACGACCTTATTCCCTCCGCCTCGTCCCGCATCCCCGACGGTCCATCGACTTCGCTTCGTCGCGCGAGTTTTCCCCCGAACCTGCCTCCTAAACGACTCCCCTTCTCCCTCATAAAAAATACAATATTTTCCTTTCATTTGATCCGACAACTCGCCCTCGTTCTCTCGTATCCGCCGGCCCGGCCGCGTCTGCTCGCCTCTTTGTGTGCCTGGCGGATCTGTAAGTTTAATTCGACGCGGAAGTCCAGGCGGGTCTGCGCCACGACCGCTCTCTCGCTCTGGGCGACTTGATTGCTTTGTCCTCCGAGACTCTAATATGAATTACAAACCTGCTCCTTGACTTCCCCGCTCGTGTCCCCGCCGCTTCCTCGCCCGTACCGCTATGTCGTCGTATTTCCCTGCCGATTGCGCGCTCGCGCCGACGAATGAGACAGTTATGAGGATATTGCGTCTGGTTGCGTCAGAAACGCGAATTAAAAGAGGAGACGGTCTATTTGCGGCACTTGTAACCGGCGCGCGTTCGCCCTCGAAGTGTATCGCGAGCAAAGAGGACCACGCTGGCCGGCGTAAAATTGCCTCGGCGTAATAAAAATACACCTCCGCAATCGACACTTAAGTTTCTGCAACGCAATCGCAATTTGCAGTGTATACACTGCACGGAACCGATAAAAAAAAGAGCCCTGACGCGCTCGGACGTGCGCGTGTCCTTTTTACGAGTTCCGCAGTGTCACGGAAACGCATCTCCGGATGCGAGCGATAAAAAGAACGTACCATTCGCGATGATCGTATTTCTGCGAACAAAGACACGAGGGTGGCAAACAGGGCGGGGGAGAAAAAAAAAACTTATCGCACATTTTCGAGCAATAAAATTTCTATAGTTCCGGTTTTATAAACTCCCGTTCTTCCCGTGGAGATTATGGAGCGTGAAAGCCGTAATATTCCGTAGAACGTTCTATAAATTCGAAATGATCACTGATCATTAAAAGAAATTTGATAGCGCGAGGACATCAGAGGTGGCAAAGGTATCAGGCAAGCGGCCCGGGAAAAGCTTTACAAAAGTTCAGGCCGATTCAAATGATTTCTCTAATTTTGATTCCCTTCCGCGACACGTGGCGATTTATGCGGAAATCGTCGCGCGGGTAGATGCTATGAAATCTGATATTCCTATATCAAACTTTCATAGAGGATCCGCGGAAAATCTATTTAGGATGGAAGAGAGAAGCCCCTTCATAGATATGCGATTACGATGCAAGGGAAATGCGGATATGCAAAATAAAGGCCTCTGTAAACGAAAATCTATAGAAATGTGGAAATATGAAATCGCCGTTCTCTCTGCTTCTCCAGTGATGAATCGCCGCGAGGACATAAATGTTTCCCCGATACTCCTTCAGGAAATCGAAACTTTTTTTTTCCGCTTTTAAATGATACAGAAAACAATTAGGGTTAACTGCGTTTTAATTTTTTTTTAAATATATTTAGCACAACTATTTTAATTAAAAAAAAATGTTTAGGTATTCACGACGTATTTATCTTTGATATAAATCTTTTAAACGAATTATCTATCGAATGCGTTCGCTTCTAACATTCCTAATTCGACGCGAATTGAAAATTCACATTTGTTTGAACATCTATCGGATGCAATTTGAAAATTCATCTCTTTGCGCGAACGATTCGTAACGTGAACGCGATCGTACTCTGAATGCTTATGGGATCTACGGCAATACGTGGATTCGATAAATCAACAGCTAATCGCGCCTCTCGTATGCAAAATGCTGTATCTGAATATCGCGAGGAGCAGTCGAATAAATAAATGACGTTTAGAGCAACGGTCACATAGAATTGTTGTTCTAAACGTCATATTTATTTATTAGTTCATCGCGTATATGCACAAAACATTTTATCAAATATTTTGCAACGGCTTTTACCTCTACGCTGGATGTGTACATATTGATTTACTGGACCGTACACACTGGACGCTATATAACAATAGGTTTCTAAAGCTACTCGAAAGTATAGTGCAAATTCCGCCTTTATTTATGCAGATATACAAATGCGCTTTAGAACGCCTATAACATACATTATATTTAAATATGAAAGATATTAAAAAAATATATATATATTAATAAGTAAGCGCGTACAAATTTATATTTAAAATATTGTAGCGCCGCATGTTTGACGAACTAATGACACGGTAAATATCGTGGAATTTAGACGATCGTGTATTTTCCGTACGTTTTTAGTACCATTGATTGCTACATGAGTTGCGTCGTGTGCGGAAGCCAGATATTCGCGTCACGTTCGCGGACCTGACGAGTAAAGTGGTTTATCTAAACGTACAGGTCAAGCGTGTCATGAAAATTTTCTGTCGGCTGAAAAACTTTCGAGGGCGGAACGGGAAGAAGAGGATAGGACGAGCGTACGTTTATTTCCCCTTCCTTGTATCCGCGAAACGCGACGATTTAAGGTAAATCGTTCACAATCGAGTCGAGTAACCGAATGCGATAATGGAGTATTACGGCGAAAATTACCCGTGGTCCCGGGACCAATTAACTTGATCGTCACTGTTAAACAAATCCGTGATCGCAGATAATCAAACGAACGTACGCGATAATAGGTGCAGTAAAACGTCGAGTCGACTTCGTGGAAATTTGAAATAATTGAGGAAAACTGCCAAGTTCGCGAGAGAACGAGAGAGAGGAAGAGAGAGGGAGAAAATAGGTACTAACGCCGGTTATAATGCGTTTCCGCCGCGTGTCGCGAAAATTAGTAACAGCTGGCTGGAATATGTATTTTCACGGTATTTCCAGTTTATACGTATTGTAATTAAGATCCCGTTGGCATATTGACGTCGCGATGAGACTGCAGTAAAGTACAATAGATATTCACGTAACTCACAAGAGCTTTACGATACACGAATTTATAAAGATTTGTCTATCAACGAGTATCCGCGTTGCAATGCGAAAGACGGCGTGTTGGCCTGCGTTAAACTTTCATTTTCCACGGGCATCGAGCAACAATGTGAGGAAGAGGACTCTTTGTAAGATCATTCGCTCACAAAGGCAGCATCGAGCACAATGGACCCTCTAAGTTCTGTGAGATGCGTTAGAATGGCGGTCCCAAGTACGGGAGGACCACCTTCGACGGGATGTTTGTCATACAAGCATACGCGTCATAAATGTTTGATAAAACTCGATACAAAAAGGAAGGAGGAAACTTCAAAGGACATTTTATTTTTTCGATATTTTCATTCATCCGATAATTTATTTCTCAAATTTTAATTAATTTCCGATTAATTTTTCAGGTATTAAGTACGAGGACGCGTGCATATCTTACATTTATTTCAAACTTTTCGTTCCTTTAAATATCAATCGGATATTAATTACAATTCGTTTAATTAAGTTAATGATGTAAAGTACTGTAATCGATAAGTAGATACCGTGACGTTGCGCGAGTTATAAATTCAAGATATCGACGTGTCGTCATGTCGAATATTCGGCATAATATTCCACAAAATATTCAGCGCGTAAATTATTTTACAACGCGGTGACCTGCGTAGGGGTGAGGGACATAAACAAATCATACTCGGCGCGCGTGATCTCGGCCCAGATTCCACAGTGCCAGTCGAGTCGCCCGATTGTGTAGACACGCAGAGTCATTGAGGGTGGAAACGAGCGATACGCAATAAGATGCGGATAGTCGAAAGGGTTTAGTGAGTTTAGTAGGTTATTAGCGCATGAGCCGTGACGCACTTCTCGCGCTGCTCCCTCCCACTCTCATTCCACTTCCGATCACCGAGCACGCAGCACGTGGTCGCGAGACGGTCCGTTCGTTCGCAGGTGTTGAAGGTGATACGCATGTTAGATCGCGCGGAGATACAACGTGATTTGACTTCCTCGAGAGATGTTTCGGACGCAGTAAGGACTTTGTCGAAAGTATTTAAAGCAATTACGGTCTCCATTTACGCGGTGGCTATTACATGCGCATTTCTAGAGTGATCGTCGCCGGGGACAATTAACTTTGATCGTTTTCGGGCAAGCTCCGAGCAATCCAGAGCTCGGATGTAATATCAATATAATATTGGGAATAAAACGGTGCGTGTAACGCAGTGCGTAGCGCGCGCGAGAGAAAGAAAGAGAGAGACACACAGAGGTTAGGACGGGCGAGGGAGATAGAAGTGCGGCGCACGAGAGAGACAGAGGTCGCAACACGCGGGAGAGACAGAGATAGTTGCGCGGGTGATGTACGTGTCTCGTGCCGTGTTCAGGTTGTCGCCTCGACGGCGGCCATCGCGGTTCGAGGTGATAATGCGATTGTCGGTCAAGCGCGCAGTTCGCGTACGTAGTTTAGGAAGCGCAGTTGACACAGGTTAAGATGCGTGATTAGTATAGATTAATACGCGCCGCCAATTAACACATTTCCCGATCGTAAGCTGGCACAACTGACTTGAACTTGTTTCCTGTGTTAGGAAAGGATTGAGAACAGAAGTGCATGTGTCGTCGTCACCGATATTTAATAAACGAGCCGCGGCTGGCTCGTCGGTTTTATTTCGCGAGTAGCGTGCAAAGTCGCGCGATTATAATTCAATATCCGCGTTGTTCGCGAGTGTTTTGGGTGTGCAAAAGAAGGATCTGATCCCGACATCCTGAGAGGAGGAGGAGGCTTTGGACAAGCGTCATGCATCGGCGGAGCAACCTGGAGGTAAGAATCATTTTTCGATAATAAAATAACAGCTCCTCGCCATTCAACGGCACCGATTTGTCGTCTCGATAACGTGAAGTAATTAGAAATAGTATGAATTTAATAATTAATAGAGAAAGCAGTTTTGAATTTTATAACAGGCTCGGATAACACGTTTGAGCAATAAATACCTTCATTTTTAATTATCGAGTTAAGAAACAAATCAGAGACGGGTTAAAAAAATTTTTTTTCAACAATGAACATTATTTCAAACATCTCTATAATTTAATTTATTTATTTCTATGTTACAGGGCCACAGCTGTAGAAACTCCGCTGCTGCGCATCAATCGGTGAGTCAAAAATATTTTTTCCATTAATTTCATTCAGGTGGGATGTACACTTCTTTAAAAAGTCGTATTGATACCATAATATAAAATAAAATAATTTAACCCAGTAATATAAATTTAAAAAAATATAAAAACGGGAAAATAATAGTAATAAAAAGAAGATTCGCGTAACTCGCGGTATACAAACGGGTAGGCGTCAATAACGAATTCGAAACAGCGGATCGCGACAATGTTATTTCACGAGATGACGAATACCACACCGTATAGCTCGCGGAAGTAGATTTTTCGTAAAGGAATTTCGATCGCTCTGGATTCTGAAACGTTCGAGTAACCCATGATGGCGGCGCTGTGTAAACTTGGAACAGAAATACGACAGCTAAAGGGACGACACCCTGTGCTGAGTCATGGCCACTGGAACTATCCGAGTCCCAGACCAGCTCAGCAAACTATCGAGACGCGCCTGATTCTAAACTATCGACTTTTTCGTAACTGTATCTAAGACGTACCCCCAATCAACCAGAAAACTGCGTCCACCACAAAGGAGATAAAGAGAGAAATTACGATTATAATCTTAGCTACGTTAAATTCTTAACTGTAGGAATTGTACTCTTAAAAAAAAAAAAAAAGGAAATTATTATTATTCAATTTTTTTTTAAAGACGACTTGCATGAACGCCATGCAATATCTCTTATTTGACTATTGTAGTAATTACAGAAATACGGGGGAAAGAATAATGTAAATTGTATTGCATTACGGGGAATTAGAGGTATAAGGGGAAGTTTTACGTTCTACTCTTGCACGAGTTTAACGCTGTCTCTCTTTATCTCTTAATTTTCTCTCTCTTTTTTTTTTCTTTTTTTGCTTTATTTTTTTTTCTCCTTCTGCAATTTGTATTCAAATAAATTTGCAAAAGCATCGAATCCATTTACCGGGTAGCCTTTAATAAAAGTAAGTTGGATACGTTGCCGCGTTCTCGCGAACAAAAGCGGGAATATAATAATAATGACCGTAATTTACAGTATTTGGTGTTCTCACGTTCTAAGCTGCTAAAATATTTAGTAATTATTCTTTCCCCCGCGAGGCAGTAAATGATGCTTCGTTATCGGTTTTCCGAGCACCGCCGAGAAAAGATGAATCCTCTATGGAGGTCGGAGAAGTGCCTTGTCATTTCACGGCCGTTAATAAATCATGGCGCGAAGTCTCGTTTTCCCAATGCGCTGTCGAAAGGTAGAGCAAAGAGAAAACGACTCCGGAAGAGGACCCGTACGCTACGTCAAACTAAGGGTGATATAAAAAAAAGATATAAAAATAAAAGAAAAAAAAAAAATAAAAAAATAAAAAAAAGAACGTGTGCAGTGATCGGACCAAAAGATATCTATTCGCGTATATACGTTTTCCATCGATATCGCAACGAAAATACGAGCACGCTTTGTTACACGATTTACATGTTCGCAGCGCGCGTTCGTCAAGCGACAAAAAACGTTTTTGATTTTATCCATAACGGACGTCATGACATCGCAGGAGAAATATCACCTTTTTTTTTTTACACGTATTTGAAGTAAAACCCGACTTTTCTATTGATAATAAATCATTTGCACTCTCAAATGCATAGTTTTTCGCGAGCGCGGTGCGCATTTCCGTCCGGCGGGTAAAATATTTTTTTTTATTTAAGCGCCCGCGTGTATGTATATATATTAAATTATCATCCCGTCATTTTTTATTTTCGAAATGGAGTTTCGATGCGGACCGATCGATCTCTCGTGATGATAATGCTCGTCTGAAATAACGAGCTATTTTTCAAAGATTAATGTCAAAAGCACGAATTAATTCCGAGATACCGCATAAGTCAACGTAACCGTGCCACTATGGAATGTTTCGAATAAAATGCTGAATAACGAGCGATAACAAGAACCGCCTAACGAGGGAGATAAATATCGGGCGTGGGTGATTAGACCGAGTATCGAAGGACCCTCTTTTGTTTGTTGAACGACTTATGGAACGAGTTCAAATGCTGGCTTTACACGCAGAGATATAATTTTTCTTTTTTTTTTTTAATCACCTACGTATAATATTGTCACCTATAAATATTTATTACACATAGCTCTTTACGTATTTATTTTTCATATGCTTCAAAATAATAGCGTCCGTCATTACATTAATTTTAATATATCACCTTTCAACACGTTTGTGTTGGAAATAAAATTAATTGTGCGTTTTAACTGTCAGTTCCCTTTGGCTCTCATATTTCCGCGGGCGAAGTCTAATTCGCGGTAATCTACAGCGAAATCGTTATAATTGCAATGATCACTAATCATTATTATTACACGTTATTATTTTAAATATCGTAACAAGCGGAGAAACGAGCGTCTACCGTTTCCGCCCTCTCCCACCCACCACCCTTTTTTTCCTTGCGACGCATCAATTATTCTCGGCTTAGCGCAAAGCAAAATATATATTTCTCGAAAAATTTACGGCGAATCGAGCAGCGCGCTATTAATCCGGGACGGCGAGAACGCTGGATGACAGCTCGGATGTCAAAGTAAATGGCACGTTCCAGCTCATCGTTACGCTATCGCAGTATTGTCAATATAGAGATACATGCAGAGCGGAAAAGCGGATCGGGCGAGTAAAAATATTTTTGCGGGGTTTTAAATGGATGTTATTCCGGGATGCGCACTTGCTGGTCAATCGAAACTGTATTTTCACATTCTTTCACGGTATGATCCTGCGTGAGCGAAGATATAATTTTTTTTTTTTTTTTTTTTTTTTTAATCGAACGGGCAACAAGTGGTGAGAACGGCGAATCAGTCACCGAATGGGATCATATTGAAATACCGACTGACACGAGAGAGCTGTACTCCACATCGGGAAAGAAAACACCGCGTAATCTCGCACCTCCATCTGTACCGTCTGTCTATTATACAATACTTATCGTTAGTAAAGAGCTCTCTCGATAATATGACCGACTTTTTGCCGAATGACACCAAGTTCTATTGATTGTCGCGATGGATTTAGCGTGCATTTATCACTCCAGCTGGTGACACGCAACTCTCTCTCTCTCTCCCCCTCCGAGCTCACTCGAAATATTCGAAGCCGCTCGTCCTAAATAGATTTTCTGTGGATAAAGGGGCGATCAAGCGGCGCGCCTTTCGTATTTCGTCTGAAAATAGCTTCGGTCGCGTTTATATAAGCTATAGCCAGGGTAACGTTATCGATTACGAGAGCACAATGCAATTTGAGGTATTACTGGCAAAGCTGCGCTTTTATTGGCAGTCGACACGAAGCGATGTCGTGGCGAACGAGTAACCCCGAAAACTGCGAATAAACATGTACAAACGCTATTATATTGAAATAAAATTCCTACACATACATACGTGTACGCGTGTCCGAAAAGTAAATTTCTTAAAATTTTATCATTCTTATTAAAAAAAAAAAAAAAGGAGATGTAGAGATGGCAATTTGTTCCCTTGCTTGGTTCACTTAGTGTCGCAAAAGTTAGCTTTTATTTTTTCACGCGTAACATAAAAAAAAAAATTAATTAAAATTGCAGTAATTTTATTAGGAATCATATTTTAGAATAAAATTAAAACGTGTGTGTTTTTTAAATAATTAATCAACATTGCGCGAGGAAATGTATTCGTAAACAACGTTTATAATGCAACTGTAACGTATATGAAGCCGTACGATTGCCATAAACCGCGAATGTAATCAGAGTTATAGATAAATCCGCTTTGCCGGCGACAATAAATTTCCGAAATCCACCTACGGCCGTATTGCGCGGATTCTGTGGTAAGATATAGCGAAACGCGTGAGGGGAAATTTGGCCTGGGGACGTACCCACTAATCCTTCCGTGGTAATCGACGATTTCCGTCCCTAAATTGTCCCACTGCCGTGGAACTGCATAGTTAAGGGCCTCCGACGAAATTAACTTTAGATCGGGCCGTACGAGACCGTCGGCGCTTTTGTTCTTTGGCAGCGGTAGCGGCAGAAATAATTATTTCGATTACATCAACAAATTGCCGGTTCTTTTGACAGCGAGACGTCGTTACACCTCTACTAAAACCACAGGTATATATATTATACAGAGTATAATCGAAGCAGAAGCTTACATTCGCATACGATCTCTGCCTTGAAAATTAAAATCAATTTAATTATATTTTCAAGAATGGATTTACGCGCCGGGCTATAGGACGTTTTTTTCTCTTTTTTTTTAAATAAATAACATGAGAGTTTTTAACGCGTGGTAGAATCTAAACGTTTGAATATATCGCTGCCAGGTTCCTATATTTCACTAACATCTCTGACTTTCCCCAAGACGGATCGAATACGCATATTTATCCGTGATGAAAAGCCCTGGGCGTCTCGGCAAACACTAATAAGCACGCCCTTCTATGTACGTGTGCGTATTACTGTTACGCGAGCCGGTACGCGCACACCCGCAATACACACAGTAAAATAGTTTCCATTTTCGACCGAAATATGCGGTATCCAATTTCAATTAGAAGTTCGGCTCGCTCGGTCGAGACGCCGCAGTCGGCAAAGTATTTAATCGAAGTATGCGACTCAAGAGGAAGGTAATATCTCCATCGATCTCGGGTAATTTTATTCTGGAGACAATACTAATTGGTAAATAATAAGAGACTAGACGATATAATTTAGCAAAAGCTTTTATTTGAGTTTATATATACGTTTAATAGAATAATAGAAAGCGACACATTTTAATTGCAAATGATTGAGTTTCCGATTATTTGAATTCTTTATCTAGTATCGTTATAATAAAAAATAAGAAGACTTTAATTAGAAATCATAATATAAGTGAAAAGCTAATAACGCAAAATAGTCTCACGTCAAAAGTAGCAAATCTATTGATAGTAGCAAGATTTTTGAAATACATATTCCACTTTCTTTTTATCAAATTGTCACGTGCAAGTAAAATTTTATTTATATAATACTTGTTTTGTATAATTCTGAAGTTCAATTTACGGTAATTATGCATAAATTAACATGCACGAATTTCATGTGAAAATTATTAATTTCTGTTCGATTATTATACAGTGGGTTTTTTTCTTTTTTAATATCATATACGTTGCACAGCAATTTAAATATTTGATTATTATTTATCGTTACAATTCGTTGAGCAAAAGCGATAATAAACCGAGCAATACGAACAAATCTGGATTCAAAGATACCGATTTGAAGCAATTGAATTGGATATTAATACTCCGTACTTCCAGAAAAAAAATTTACTGATCGACAAGAATTTCTCTAGCAATAGCTCCCCGGTGGCAAATAAAATACAAAACGTTTTAGCACCCGTGCGTGTATCCACGTAATTGTTTAATAATTAACTTGTCAATTTCATGAAGTTGCCAGTTCAAAAATTAGATTGTAGTTAATTTGGCTAATTTAATTAAAATATACTAATTAAAATATAACACGAAGTTTGTAACGCGGTAGTTCCTTGATGATGCAGTAGTTTACGGTTAAAGCATTGGGCGCACGATTCGCGCAATGCCGAGTTTACCTTTAACAATGTGTAAATTTCGTAGGTAGTTAATGCACGTTACATGCAACGTCACCAAGGTGTACGAACACAATGGCCGTGCTTCTCCGTTGTGCGCTCGATATTACCGCGGTCCATTATATCGCGTCCGACTCCGCCTGGGCAACCGTGGAGGTTGATGAAACCGTAGAGCGACGTGTTACTTTCGTACCATCAGAAGTGTTTATCTCTTCATCTGGCTTCATCCGGCTAGATCAGAGGGGCTTGCGTCCCCGTGAAAGCTCCTAATCGCGATCCCAGCTAGACAAGCGCAATCTCGATTTAATTATCTCCCTCGCGCGAAGAAAGCGCCGAGGGGGTAAAACGAAATACTGTCTCGACCCTGCCGTTTTCATTTTTCGGATTTCCGATAGCCTCTCTTTACTTTGCCGATCATCGAGCTCTCTCTTTCTCTCTCCTCTCGCGAGGAAGACGTAACTCGGAAAGCGATACAAAAAAACAGAGTCCCCCATTCTTTCCTTTGGCTTTAAAGTTTCCCAGTTTAAAGTTCGCTTAATTTCATTTACCGACTAGAGAACTAGGAAACTAAAATAACACCGCGTAACTTTTCATTACGACTCAATTACTATTGTAACGTTATTATAGAGTAAAAATATTAATTATAAAGCATATCTCGTGTAATAAAAAAAAATATACAGAGGGTATACTAAAAAATAAAAATTAATAAATAAAAGAAAAGAAGAAAAAAAGAGGAAAAAAAACAAATTTTAATATGTAAAATGTAGCTATTATAAAATCTGGTCTCTTAGAAACGGTATTAGGACTTTTCCCTTTGGCTCGAAGCCGTTTGCTACTCGGAGGAAGTTTGCGTCCGTTAGTTCGCGCCCGGCTACCAATAAATGATTTTCCAGCGGTACCGGTAACCGCAGGAAGGAAAGCCGCGTTGCGCGGAGACACGTGGCAATTTCGGAGCGACAACCGCACCATTTTCACCCCCGCGACACCTGTACAAACGGAAGCAGCTTATTCTCCGCGTAGAAGTTTGCGGTTTCCATGCGCGAGCAAGCCGCTGTTTGCTGGAACAACACGGACGAACGACCATTTAAGGGAACAAAGAGCGGAATCCGATGCATCGCGAGAGTGAATTTTCGTAATACCGGGCCTCTTCGGCGCTCGCAAAATATTAGTCGAGATTGTTTTCAAACGATTCCCAACCCTCTCACGGAGAAAAGACACTCATCGCGCGGGAGTAAACACTCTAACGTCCCGCGAACAAACCTCCCCGGAAAGAGCAAGACAAAGAGCCGCGCTGTGCAAACATTCTTGTCCGTTTTCCTTTTCAGTGCAATACCTTTCATTCGCGAGTCGAAGAAAGATAGACATTTTTCGAACGACAGTGATAAATCGGAAGGGGGGGAAAAAAAAAGTTCCCTTTGTTGTATTGCTAATGCAATGAAGGCAGCAATGACAGCTTAATGCAATCGAACGTGTAACATTAAAAAAAAAATAAATAACTGGAAATACTTCCTAATGACTCCTTCACTTTAAACTCGGTTGATTTATTAATGAAATAAGAATTATAAGGAATCGTAACGTTGGATGTCGAGGGATTTGTGGAATTTCAAAGAAATGCACGATTATAAAATCGTATTTATTTGATTACTTTATTTGATTAGCTCATTTGATTAGCTCATTTGATTAGTTCATTTGATTAGTTTTCGATGCACACTGGTTCGATTTTATCGTGATTTTATACCGTGATACGTCCTCGGCAAACGTCTCAAGTAACATTTTAGCTGTGTAATTAAGTAATTAACGATCTTAATGCGCCGGGTGTCGTTTGTAGACAACCGGCGACTAGTTTTACACTCACCGGTTCGTGATTTCTAGCCTGGGTACTTTAATTGGAAAAATCACGACGCATGCCATCCGGTTCGTTCGAAGATATCATTAAGAAGGTACTGAAGTCGCTATCGTCATTACATTTTCACATACTTTTCGACTTTGTTACCACCGTATCATTATCGGTGATCGCTCACGTTAATTTATTCTCATTTGTATATAAATTGCAAAACTTTTGCGAGGCAGTGGTTTAAAAAAAAAAAAAAAAAAAAAATGCATAACAAGTATTTTTCTCATCAAGAAGACATAAACAATGCTTTCATTACACCGCGTCGTTTCTTTTATTCTTCAGAATTCTTCAAAAGTAGTTCTATGATATTTTATTCGTTCCATTATATTTCTAGCGTGCATCTTTTTTTTGGTTTCAACAACGTTCGTCATTTTATAAAAGAAAAAAAAAAAAGGAAGAAAAAAATGTTACAAAAGTATGTAATTTAAAAAACTAGATATTACAAAGCATGTCATTTACTATTATTTCTTCTATATATGTTAGAGAAAACTGTTTTACGTTTAATAATTTTCAACGACGAACTACGGAACTCTCTTACGTGGTATTTTAAATAGTTTTCCATTCTTTTGAATGCAATTTATATCATGCAAATATTAATCATATTCATATTCTTCGGTTAATTAAATAAACTACAAATAATTGATTTAATAGATCGAATACCGTGACGCGTTTATTAGTTTCGGGACATCGGGCACCGCCGGAGCAACGATTGAATAAATTATCTTTTCTGAATTATATTCAAATAAGAATAAAAAAAATTTTTTTTAATTAACAATAAGATAAATTTACGTGACAAACTTGAATCACAAATTTCGCGAGCTGCTTCCGTTGAGTTTTCCGAGCATCCTAGTTATGCCCTGCCTTTCTTTTTTATATCGCGCGAATATGCGCAAGAAAAATTTTTCCGCGCAATACTCCCGCGGTTCAAAGTAAGCAGTATAGAAAATAAAATGGCTCGCGGGGGTTTCTGGGAAAAGGACTTTTTCGCCGAGGCGTGTTCTATCGTTGCTCGCATCCCGTTCTGTGGATTTTGCGACGGATTTTCAGTTCTGGCTCGCGGAGAGTTGGTTCAAAGGTCCCCGCATTTGCTCACCCCATGCAATTCTGTCGCGTTATTCCCTGTGCTATACCAAAAAGGAGAACGGAAGGGGGAGAGAGGACTAGATAGAGATAGAGAAAGAGAGAGAAAGGGGCGAGTGGGGTACCACTGAACGTTGAGCGACCACTTGTTGCTACTTCGATCCGACTCGGCCGCTTGCACTCACCCTTTTGTCTCTCCTTGCGTCATTCTCGAGAGAAAAAGAGAGAGAGAGAGAGAGAGAGAGAGAAAGAGAGAGAAAGAGAGAGCAGGCGTGGAAGAAGGGTAACTCTTGATAAATGAGGAAAAAGGCGTAAGGAACGAAATGAGAAATTATTAACCTACGCACTCGGGCGTCCATACCGTTATGACTCGTGATATTTTATGTTTAACATCCCTCGCTAAACGCGACGTTTTAATTTCATTGTTATATATACGTTTTTACGACTATACGATTTTAATTGACAATTAGTTCTGCAATTGTAATTAACTCGGTCGCGGTACGAACATCACGAAAGGCGAAGTATGTGGGGAGGGGAAGGGCCGGAAATAATCATGATTTTCATTTACATAACATCAATAGCTTTTCGTTCCGTCCATCGAACGCGCGCGTAGAAAATTTAACGATTCATTGACATTATAATATAAAGTAAAAATATAATGCACATAAATATTCGAAAATAATGTTGTGAACACTTTCCGACAGTATAAAAAAGACATATGTTCGGACGATAATTGTAGCCGAAGTAGATGGACATGTACAACGTGTCGATGCAAGAGCATATTCGTATCTAATAGTGGCGCAGCGGACCGAAATCGATGGTGAAGCAATTTGCCGGGCGTTTACGCGACGTATTAATGCAATTTGCATGGCTGTATGGTTCGAACGGCTCGACGAGCTTCGTGGTACGAGTCAGTACACCCGATTTCGCGTAGATCGTTTTTATCGAAGTTCCGATATGATTTGACGGCCGGCAAGTATAAACTGCGACATTTATATCTCCCTCGTCGAGTAGCTATCCCCTTAAGAATTTTCCTGCGAATAATTGCGAGTGAAATAGGACGTTATACGAATAGCCTCGAATATCAAATTGTAAAATAAATCTGCGAAAATCAATTAATAAATTTCAGCCCGTCGTTATCCTACGGCATCGATACCCTTTCATTCGTAAAGTCAGTCTTAATTAATCTCTCCACGCGTTTATATTTGTGAACGAAATTTATTTCGCAACATGAAATTTCTTGCAGCCCTCTTCAAGTAAATCATAATAGAAAAAGATTTTCCCGGCGATACAAATTTAAAGCCTCTTAAAATGTTGAATCGTGCTGGACAAGGTAAAAAAAAGAAAACGTATTAAAATGACAATCTACTTACAATTTTCCTGTAACATTTTTCAGAATCAAAATTTATTGAATTCCAAGTTTGCGCAAAGTAGTTTTCTTTTACAAAACAAATTTGAAGCCATTGAGATTTTCGTAAAAGGCCGAGAAGGAGAAAAAAAAATCACACGACTTTGCGAAATAATTCGTAGGGTTTTTTTTTAAAAAAAAAGGGAATATATTTAATTACAAACGATATAACTAATAGGTAATAAATATCTTCAGTTCAAGTATTTCTATTTTAATTTTACTTGAAAATGACTCCATGCGAATAATACGAAAGCGCAGCCTTCGGTATTTTCCTAAGACCACGTACACGTTTTAAAAAGCTCGTAAATCTAGCCATTACTTACGCTTTTTACTGCAAAATAAATTGTCCGGGTAAAACCTATCTACGAACTTTCTTTGCCTGTACCAGCCGTGTTATTACGACTGCCGTTTGAAGCGACAACTTCTTCAATTTTCAAGGATGCTTATTTTGCATCTTCTGCCTTATAAGAAACAAAGTTATCTCCTTCTCCCCGTAAAAAAAAAGAAAAAAAAACGAAAGAAAAATTAATGCTAGAAATTTTACATACACTATCGTTAATTATAACATATTAAATTTTTTATATCATTATTCTTCAACTTGGAGTAGTTAAAGAACGCAACGGGGAGCGTTAGAAATAATAATTCGAACAACGATACGGTACAAGGCGTGAGTAATTAATACCCCGATCAAAATTAACTTCCCAATGAATAACGCAAAACTGTTGTAAATAGAACGCATGACATGACATTCAGTTCCCGATATATATGTCCTTAATAAGGACGAGCCAATCTCCGAGGAGATATGACGACAGCATCGCGGATAACGACTTAATCACAGTTTCAGCGCTATATTGCCGTCCCCCGAGATATATCAACCGGGTTTACCGTTTCCATCCTCTTTTTTTTAAAACGTAACCAGCGAGTCAGATATTACGCCACGTCCATCGACCCCTTCGTTCTTTACCGTGAAAGTTGGACCGCTCCGCGTTACATCGGGCCGTGACGTTCTCATACGGCGTACACGTCGCATCCTCGGTAAAATTAATTGCCTATAAAATGAAACGGCTATTTTTATGATCCCAAGTCCAATTATGGGGCAGGAAGACGGCGAGCGTATGGCGGGAATGTCGCGGAAGGGCAGAAATACGACAATGGACCGCGGGGGCATTACATATTTCGCCCGTGCTTTCGTCGACGATTGTTCGCCGTTGATGGCGATAACGAAGTGCACTCGCGGTTCGCTCTCACTTAAGATATTTTCGTTCCCCTTCTCCCTTTCCGAGTGCCTTCGACAACGTATTAATTAATCGGAAAATGTACGATATGTTCTTACGCGTATTTGAATATTATATAAATCGTTGTGCAATTTGTTACTTCCTCGCGCAGATATAAAAGTTAAATGGTAATTTAAGGTAAATTAAAACGATTCTGGAGAAGTATGCATTAATCAATGACAGCGGGATTCGGGGCGATTTTACGTCGGTCGGTGCAAGCCGATTATTGGCGGACATGTGCTCCGCGGTTCTCGATAAAACTCAATGGCACGTCGCTTCCAGTAATCGACGATGGTAGATTAATATCGCGGCCGTTCGCAGATAGCGCGCAGAATGCGATATTAATCCGGAATGACGACACGCGCATTGACAGTGACATACGTATTGCGTTCGATCGCCAGGGCCGCCGGTCATTTTTACGCGCGGCAGCTTTCCGCTTGAATCGACGCGCTCGGAAGGTAGGTAGATAGGTGGGTAGGTAGGTATCTCCTTCCCCGAGAGGATTTCTCTGCGAGTGTCGATCGCGTTTCCCCAGGGTTCGAGTCGATGTCCGGCAATTATTTATCGTCGTCCTATCGTCCGCCCTACCGTCCGCCCCTCAGTTCGCAAAGCGGTCGGGCGATTCGATTCTCGGAGGGTACTTTATAAATCGCTTATAAGCCGACGCGGGTCTTATTTTTGATATTCGCGAATTATGTGCAGAAAATCAGCTGCATTTTTCGTAATTCAGTTTAATTAAAGACGATATTTTATTAATCAGCGGAATTGGCACTGCGATCGACGAAGCCGATTAAAGTATTTACTAAGAAATGTATAACGTGTTAATTGAATTAATTTAACCGGCTAGCCGAGAGAAGCGCATATTGCGAGAGCAAAGATAAATCGAGACAAAGATAAACCGACTATAAAGGCGGTTTCTAGTGTTTCTCTTTATGTACAGCGTTTTGTACATAAACATGACGTATATACTCGACGTCGCTGCGTAATGCGTTTCCAGAACCGCATAATATGCGACCGCCTACGGTGAGCTCTCGTGGTATGTTTCTCAAAGTCGCTTGACATTCTCGACAAAAGATGAAATATTGGGAACACGCGTGCTCGCAGCCCAACAGGCCGCGTTGCTGAGCGCAGAACCATTTGTCGCGCCGGCGACCCGCTTTAGTTATACACCCGTTATGCCGCATCTCTTTTTACGCTGGGACAAAGAATAATAATTAGGTATTCGCGACATCTTCGACTGCGGCTAATCGCACACGTTACATAAATATGCCGCAACGACATGAGAATCCTCGAACTGTCCAATACAATTATTCTAGTAATTCGAATAATATATATACATATTAAGTTAAACATGAATTATTTAACGTGAAGTATCAAATAAATATTAAATAAATTTACGTTAAATATATAACATTCCCAAATGCATATGTAGATCAATTTCAAACAAGAAGTAGTTCAGACAAGACAGAAGTAGGTATTTAATAATTAAAATAATCATAAAATTAAAAAGACGAATAAACGTGAAACTATATTTATAGAAACGGATTAACGTTAAACGTGATTTTTCTTTAGACTAGCAAGAACATTCAGGAGATCAGTTTTATATAAGAATTACTTGAAATAAAATGGAAACGAATAATTAAGATAGTCGAACATTTATAAGAGGCGGGCAAACGTGAAACCTCATTTACGTAACATTATACGTACAGTATATATAATTGGAATTAAAAGCAACGATGTATGTATGTACCATAAAATAGTATAATTCGAGTCGCGATAGTAATATTCGTTACGGATAATTATTCGCTCTCCCGCTATTATTCGTCCCAGAATGCTGGCTTTAGTTTAAAGTTGTGGATGGATCTCTCAGGATCGCGTATAATACTTGCTCGGTAATTTTGAGGGCCGCGGTAAATAGTCTGCGCAAAATGGCCGCGAGGGATAAGGGAAAAGAGCGGTGGTAGCGAATGCCGAGATAGATAACGGTAACCGGTGCTAATTTATTTGCCTTATCCTATTTCGCCCGGTACCAACGTGCTCATGCCACTGTGGATGCTTCCTGATTACATACCATTGTTTTCATCCCGGCAATGTACGTACTTGGATTAAAAGCACGAAACGGCATCATTGTAATCTTTTATTGTGCGGTAATACGCGATTTGTACACTACCGCTGGATTTTAATCTCGCTCTAGATTGCCCTCCCCCCGCGTTTTAATTGGTAGAAAAACAAGGTGAAACGGCCGCTACGCGCGAAATTTTCTTCGAGAAACGAAGGTTATTTCTGCTCGTCGCGAAATAAGATGCGCGACGGTAACACTTTCAAAGGGAATGTGACAAGCCCGGCGTTACGGTACTATTCGCCATCCTCATCCAAGCAACACGCTCCCCTCTTAGATGATTACTCTTCACTTCATATTTCAAACCGGCGTGCGAGGCTCGTCACTTCGCGCAGAGTTCGCTCTCGACTTTTACGCTGGGATACAGCGCCATTTGTATTTGCATATTTCCCCTGTTTCGTAACGGAGAAATTTTAAGGTCGTCGCATCTTTTATTAACGAAACGTCAATATCACGCTTGGTCGCTACTTGATCATTATGAAGCTTGTCAACAAATTTATTACGTAAATCCCACCACTCCTTTAGAAAATGTAGAGACCACTTACTGAAATGTTTCACGTCGTTATAATATATTTTTAATGAATATTGTACTTGAGCGTGACACACGTCGCTCTTATTGCACGTAGACAGACATCGCATTTTAATTTATTTATAATGTTTGACGTATTTCCATATGTCCAACGTTGAAGATCCGGAATTTCGCCGAGCCGGATTTCCACGTAATAAAGCAGCAACGATTCCATTTTCTTTTGAATGACAATGCAATTTTACTTACAGTAGAATTGACGACCGGGACAAGCCAGTAAGGAAATCCGAGTACTTTCTTTTATATGAAAATTGTCCAATAGTCTTACCTGAAAAGAAAAAATAAATCAAATTAATTGTACATTTAATAACACTGCGCTTATACGAAACAGTATTAGATTATCGAGTTAAATCGAACGTTTCAAAATTAATATAAAAAAATTTGCGTTTCAAAATCCACTCGATTTAGATCTAACCTGTTTTCTTCATCAAGTAAAAATCAAAATTTGATGAGTGTACGCGGATATCTTTGTTATTTACACGAAACTAACGAAGCGAGAAACATTACTTCGTTCGCGAAAGGGGAAAGATGCATTATTAAAATTGTCTTTCAATATGCCTGCCAATTAGAGCAGCAACTCATATTTAGTTTCTCTTATTAAGCGGACAAAAGATAAAAAGTTAACCAAGTCTGCTAATTAGGCGAGCCGCGCTTTTACCATCCATAATTTTAACAAGCTACATTGACGTCATTGTAAAAGTCTGTCGATATTCAGGCGGCGTGCGGAATCTAATTAGTACACAGGGGAGGGGAGGGAGTATCGCCATAAGATGTATTTGTACACGAAACAGGTAATTTGAAAAGTAGTCCGATTCGAATCGAGAAACCGGAAGCGATCGCGGAGAACCTGGGATGTGCCAATTCCAGAGCGAAGTGCGCGGGTACTTTGCGGCCTTCTGGGTCCTCATCGTCCGTTGCAAGTCTGATTCTCGGGCGCCAAGGGTTGCCGCTGAATGATGCTAGAAAAGCAGACAATCAGACACGCTCCGGATGCCAAACCGGGCTCTCAGAAACCAGTCCTTTTATTTTTTTTTTTCCTCTTCTCTGTATCTTATTTCAGTCGGCGTTTCCCTTTTGCGGTCCTCGACGGTTCACTTCGGATATTTGTACCCCGCGCTTCCACGTTACAGGGAAATCCACTAACGAGGTCCCGAGTCACGATGACAAATACGTTGTCAAAAAAAAAAAAAAAAAAGCCACGTTAATATGATATAATGTTAACTAAAATCTCGCGCGCTGCGTCTTTTGATACACGGTCGGGAGCATATATCATCCGGTCATTCGGAAGTTGTAGGAAACTGCTCGTCGCGAAACCGCACGCAGAATTATCATCGGTCATCGTTCATTACCAAGTGCTCGCTCACGTAAACAGCTTGTATAAAACCGCAGACGAGCTTAATGAACGACTTGACGAAAGTTTCGGGGATCGGCAAAATCCCCCGGAGGATCGTGCATCTGTACAGACGGGGATTCGGGCTTAGACTATAAGGATCCGCGTAATGTGGTTTAATGCGGTATCCTTGTTCTCGTCCTATACCCTCTCTCGAGATACGAGTCTAGTCCTAGCTTGTGAAGTGGGTTTACGAGAAATCGATTTGCGAAGAGGATTACGGGACACGGGGAGGAGGGAGGAGGAGGCGAAGGGAAGGATGGCGGTTGTCGGTCAAGCCGCGGATGATCGATATTCGCGCTCCTGATATCTCGTGACCTTTCCGCATCCTTTAATATTCATCGCGCTGCGAAAAAAAAAGAAAAAAAAAATCTACACTTGGTCGACCCGCACCTTGATCTTACGTTGCAAATTCATCGTTACCGTTACATTGACCGCGGCGGCAATCGTGCGAATGACGCGTAATTAGGCGGGGATGAAGAATTGAAGCGCGCATTAATTACTATAAAATATTCGCGAGTGCAATCGACATCGTCGTGTTAGGAGCACTTGAACCCGTCGGCCGCTTTATTCGATTAATTGCCTCGGCGTGTATTAAATTTACGCCGGTGCAAAGAGACGGTCGAATTATATAACAAAATGTTTTAGCCAATTAATCGATCGCGTTGATGGCCGAAAGCCCGGCAGTGCCTCGTTGTCGAATGCATATATTGATTTTCGTAGACAAAAAGTCTGGTCCAGTTGCCGGTAGTTATTGTTAAAATCATTTCGTCGGTGCCATGGGCCGGTGATTGCTGTCATTATCGTTACGGTATTGGTCCCCGGTGATAGTATTACCAGTGTTCGTGTTAATATCGAGGACATTACTACGCGATCACCGATAATCGTGCTAAAATAACGATGACATCGCTCTCAACAATTACCAATCACCGATACGCGATCGCGTATGTAAATCCCCGCGACGTGACGATCCTTAAAACATTAATCGACAGAGGGGTCCGGTACAAAAACTACAATTAAATCGCGACAACGCGAACTGCATTTGGATTAATTGATTGTTCGTCGAATCGCGTATGGCGCGGGAATTAAATATTTTTAACGAGATGTAACCGAGAGTTTCGATGAAAAAACGTGTGATGTATATTAAACTCAGACATACACAAATACATACACGGGCTCGTGTGCACGTACGTAAAGCAAATAGTAAAAGCGTAATGACTGAGCAGCATTTTGAAAAAAAAAGAAAAACAAAAAAAACCTTAACAATGACTAACAAATTAGCACTGTGGCGAAAAACAGAAAGCCTTTCATTTCGTTGCCGAGCTTTTGTCGAAATTTCTTGGCGAGGAAACGCCCGGGGACGCGAAGGCGAGGGATGAGACCGAGACTCGTCCGACAGTAGGACAGCGAAGCATAAAGCTGAAATAAGAGGGAAAAAGAAACGGGATAGGACGACGAGAAAATATCAAGGGGTGGAGCGAGAAAAAGACTCGCACGAAAGAAGAAAGGCGGGAGAGAGGATGGTAGAAATAAATTCTTTTCTCGGATGCCCCGTGCCATCTCACAAATAGCCCATAGAGTCAAGATGGTTTGTATGGGTGCCGTGGGACTACCTCGCACCTTTCGGCTTCTCCAAATACCCACATAGAAAACCCCGGGAACCGCATCGACCAAGACATCCGCGGTTATTTACTTTTATCCAGGATCGATGCCGCTACTCCGCACACAAACTTTATCCCCCCGCTTTATCCGTGTGAATATCAACGTATCGCCGCAAACGTTTCCCTCTGTCTTTTCTCGGAGGTCCCAGGTTCTTGCGATAATTAGCGCGACAAAGACTTCACCGAAATAAAACCGAAAAGAATAATATAATCCTAATTCCCGAAAATAACCGTAATTACGAGCAAATAGTAAAACGTGATATTTTTCCTTCAACCCGGGTAACGAAGCCTCAAAGTGAGCCGCGCGAGAAAGTAAATTAGCATCGCGGAAAAGCGGTAATAATTAGATTTCCACGTCTTTTTTTAGAAATAAGACCACGCGATATAAATTTATTACACAGCCGGTGTTCAAAAAGTAACACTGTCGAAAATTATATGATAATTTAGTATCGTAGTTTAGTAACTTGAAATAATATTTTTAGTCGCGCAATAAAAATATCCTTCGGCCGATACCATAGTTTTAAATAACAGCATATGGTAGACGGATGTCGTGATTTACAAAAACTTGCGTCCATCTTATTGCCTACGGGGGAATATCGATGGCTATCGCTATCGGATCATTTTGTTCAGAGTCTCTTCCTGCACACGTGTAGACCCTATATTGTATCCAGTCCAAATCTAACTCGATGATATTGCTTCTTGTCGAACAATCAATGGCATCTTCGAATGCTCGCTGAAAATTTATTATTTTTTTTTGCAAAACTAGCGCTTAAAAAAAAAAACGTTTTCTATTTCGACCACCACATAACGTCGAATATCGTAAGAAAAGAAAATCAAACGGTGATATTTATATTTATGAATTTAACAAGCTTCAAAATTTAATAAGCAACTAAAACTATTTCTTGAGTGTCAAGTTAAAAAGCTTACGTAGTTGGAAGTTATCGAGTTACGTTAATAAGATCATAATTAATACCGTGAAAATTTAGATCGAATAATTCGATTCCGTCGATATTTTTAATGCAAATTGTGACTGGCTCGTCAATATAATTTTTCAACAATTTTCGATACTATGTATTATAAATCACATGCGGATAAGTGGCAATTTGCCGCTTTCGCGTTCGTAATATTAAAAATTTGCCTGCGGTAATACCAAAAATTTGACGAGCAACGGAAATAACGATGAACGTGGTGCAGTTTTACGAGCCACGCAATGGATCTATGTCCGACCTATCGTGCAGCTGTTTCGCGATCGATTATCGTAGCCACGAGGCGAAATCCTGTCACGGTCCAGACCGAGAAAATCCCGGCGCTGGTAAGAGGAAAGAGAGATCGATGCATCACGCACGGACTTCGCGTAGGAAAGATAGGGAACGAGTCTAAGAACGACACCGTTATAATAACCTATCCGTAAATAATTCTTTATCTCGACCCGTAGCTTCTCGAACGCCTCCCACATAATCCGAACGCATGTCAGACACAACTTGGTCCGTCATTTTTTTTTCTTTTTTTAACAAGAAACCTTTTTCTTTCCGGCGAAAAGACAACCCATGTGCTTCCGAGAATTAATAAAAAATAATACCCCTGGCATTAAGAAAAAGCCCGTGGATTAGCGCAATTGAATTAATACGAAATAAGAGACAGCTATAAACGCTGCGGGTGAATTCTAACGGTCGCATTTCTCAGGGAGTTAATCTCGACGGCCAGGCACGGTGTTACACATAACAATGCTCCCGTGTGCAGTATGCAAATTCTGTATAGGTAGAGATGGCGAGTAGAGAACAGCCGAAAAAGCGTCCGGTGTATCGCGTGACACGAGCAGGAAATTATCTCATCTTCGCATGATCCTCGTGTCATTATCAACGTATGCGCAACGTGAAGTGGCACGTCGAAAGAGTATGCCGGAAAGAACAGTATGTGGACGAAATAATGTAAAAAAAAAAAAAATTAATTAATTAAATTAACGTTATAAAACCTTTTGCGTGCAAGAGACGGTAAAAAAAAAAAAAAAAAAGAAAGAAAGTAACCGCTCTGTTGAATTTAGACAATGTTGAAATAATACGGGAGCCAAAGAGAGGCTTGCGAAACTCAAAAGATAACCTGTCTCCCATACGTACGTACGTTTGCATTTAATTAAAACGATATTAAACCGGGATACGGGGAAAATCATTTTGTCACGCCCGGCGCGAGCATAAATTGCTGATGAGAAAATTTTCTCCGAGTTATATGGCTTAATGACGATCCGTCGTGCTTCGTGCCGTTGCGCGAGCTTGATGGTTCCTTAAACAGGGACTAACGTCTCTAACGTATTTACGATACGATATGAGCGCGCCAACGGAAATCGTAAAGTTAAAATATTTTCTACCGGCGGGAATGAGAGAGTGCACTTCCTTTCGGCGCGAGACACTCCTTAAATACAGTTTGATGGCTACTGCTCGCGCTTTAAAGCTTGCAAGAGCGATATAATTTTTAATGAAACGTACGGGAGAAGCTTGTCTTTGTCCCGTCTAATCCCCTCGAAAGCCCTCTATTAAACGAGGCATATTACGACTGCGAGGAATTCGATTTCGTCGCGAGTTTTATCTTTCGCCCAGCTGTAACTTAATAAAGAACACAAAGAATTATTTAAGTTCCTGAGGGATCAAAAATGGGATTAATTCCGCTTCCGTCGCATTCGGCTTGCGTAAGGGGGAAGCTGGTGTGTGTAAACGTACCGCCTCGATAATTGACGGCGAACGCGAGAGCGCGATCCCGATAGTCGTAGAATCTTCTCTCGTCGGAACGGTCCACGGTGGAAAAACCGGTCGGGAAGTATGTACGTTCTCGCCGCGAAGCAAATTCCACTTTGCTTGGAAGGTGAACGGCGGACCTGGGAACGATGAACGCGTTGATCTCATCCGGAAGTAATGATGCAACAAAGAGACTACGCTAGAAGACTCGCGCTTCCATGGTACCGGCGCAATGAATATTTTATCGAGAGGGCACGCAGTCTCACACGGAAACGGACACGCTCGTCACTCGAACGTAGACGTACCCGTTCGCGTTCGAGAGTCTCACCGATGTTAGCCGCAATTTCTAAGACTATTACGATCGCAAACCGGTAAAATTGTACAAGTTATAACGCGTTCGATATCGTCTGTGCGTTCTAAATGTCTCAATTAAAACGAACATGCGCTTTTCGATGATTACTCCTCGGTCTGGTTATGCGAACGATTTAATTTCCGCGATCGAAAAGAAAAACGTTCGAGATCGAAGCTTGTAGAGAGTCGCATTTCGCAAACGTGGGCGTAAATAAAAATAATAACAGTAAGACGAGAACGTAGAAGAGTTGCGTTTGAGAATTGCGGTCGATATTTCCGTTCGGTTCGGGCAATCAGGGTCCGAGTCCGCGAACAACCTTCGCAAAAACGAAGCGCGCGAGGACGCCGATTCAGTTCATTCCGGCGCCGCAGACTAATCCGGGAAACTGGGCTCTCGATTGCATGTCGGTGCCGGGATAACCGGCGGATTTTAGACCTACGGCCACTGCGCCCAGCCCTGAGAGGTTTGGATAACATATCGATATCGAAGAAAAAGATTAATACCCCGCGGGCCGAGCACAGCCGCGCCGTTTGCCGCCATTTGTTCGTAAGCCAATACGAGCGATGAGAGACACCGAAGCCATTGTAAACGTCGAGCACTGCCGATTTAACGCACAGGATTCCGTTATCACAATAACCGATATTATGTGACGATAAGAACGCGAAGAAAATTATATTCTAGAGATACAAAAAAAAAAAAATTTTTTTTCCCACTTCGGCACGTGAATAAACGTATTCAAAAGAAATTAATATCAATTTGCGTTACTTGGGTCAATTTCATTAAATATACGACTGCCGAAGACTTCGGCAGGCGAGCCGATTCTCAAATAATGATCGAATTTGCCCTTCCGCGTTGCAGCTGCGGCGGACATAAGCGTGATTTATCTCGTTTTGCATACCAATTTCGCCTGCCTCCACTCGGCCATTGGGATTTTCATTCGAATAAATTATTCTCCGCGCAATTTATTTGAGTACGTTTCGATTTCGGGGGAATTTTCAGTCTTACGGTTAGCCAGACGATCGTTTTTTTATTCACTTACCAGCTGCAACCCAACCGCGCGTTACCGTGGCTCTAGGTGCGACATCAATATAATAAGCGTATAAAAACACGCCCGTATAATTCGAATACAACGTAGTGTCAGAATTTCAAAGCGATCGGCAAAGAACTTTCAGAGACTTAAGAATTTGAACAAAGGAACGTTTACATTTTTACTTACACAGATAGAAAAATTGTGTACAAAGAACAGAACTAATTTCTTTTCCATCCTCCTTTTATTTTTTTTCTCTTCTAAACGCGCTTTCTCGAAATCGTAATTTTTTAATCCTACCTTTAACGCTTTTGTTAAACGACTGAAAAATTGCGCATCTCGACGTTGAAGGGAGCAGTTTTAAATAAATATAAATGGAAGCGTTTTGTTCTCAATTTAATTCCCGTCAAATCAGAAAGCTGGCATGATACAATTTGCCGCGACATAACGCTTTAATATTTTACTCGCGATCCAATGCGAGAAGCAGTCGTTTCGCACATCCTCCCCCTCGTCATTATGTCGCGCCGCGTTTAAGAGAGACCACGACCCACGAGCACCGCGCTCGCGGGACAAGTTTAGTTTACGTTAGCCCTTATATCCGCTAATGAGGAAGCTATAATATTACGCTTCGTAAGTAACGGACATACCCAGTACGTTGTTATGACGAGGCTTAGCCTCGAGTGCTGGTTAGCGACTAACGATCCGCAACCTTATTCCTTCATTTCGCGATCGCCTCGTACACTCTTTGCGTTCTATCGTACAATATGCGTAAAACGGACCCTTCGAAATTGCGTGATTAAACTTTTCGGAAGAAAAAAAAAAAAAAAAGATAAAGGGAATACAGTAAAAAACAGATTTTTGTCAGATAATCATTATACTTTTTATTGCGATATTTGCCCATCAATATTTATTAATAAATCGGCTGTATAAAATCGATTATGTACTATTCTCATCTTTCGCTTTCGATAAATGATTGACGCTCGATTTCTCTCGCCGTGAAAACTGTACAGTTTCACATTGGCCGTTTATTCGAACGTCTATTTGCCGCGAGCTTCGGGTAGCCGACACCGCCGGGTAGGATTTACCACTCTCGTAGCTTTCATCTCGATTCCTCTCGCCGGATCACCTTCTCGCCGTCTCTCGCGCGAGGGAGACTCTCCGGGGAAGAGTTAGGTCGTTGTTTCTTACCCCGTTTCCCACTCCCTGTAAATACCTGTCCATCGTAGTTTACGGTGCCGCGTGCGCGTAAAGTTGTCACGCTGACTGTAAAGAAGTCTAACGACGGCCTGGCCCCCGCGAATAATGAATGATGCGTGAGATAACAGGCGATGTTATCTCGGCTACCGTGTTCCCCCGTGACGTGGAACATGATAGACGACGCTGGCTCGCGCCTCAAAAAAACGCATTACGCGCCGCTCTTATCATTGCGAATTTCCAGCTTCCGAGAAGAAACGGCGGCGTCGATAATAATTATCAAACGCGCATAGCGTGTGAGAGATTCTCTATTAATAAAAAAAATAAAAAAAATAAAAAAAAAAAATAAATTACATATCTATCCGTCGTACGTTCAAGCGTATCGCGTTTACTTTCACATCCGGATCGATGAATATACACGTAACTCGTGCGATCGGATTAAATGTCAATTTTGCGGGATGTAAGCTACGTTTCTTTAACCGTGCAAATTCGGAGAATTAAAATATCTGACCTGGTATATACTCGGCGCGCTAGGGTTCAGAGTGATACCGGCTAAAAATGGGAAATAAAGTCGCGCGTGGCGTGGGGTCGGCGCGGTTAAAAGATATATCGCATCCCCTAATGGCCGCTTCGGGTAGAGAAAAAGCTATTTATTCTATGGATACAGATGGCCGTTTGCGCGTGGGGGGATAAGACTCGTTTCTCCGTGCGCCTCTGGGCGCCGTAAGCACCCAGCTCTCGCCTTCCCCGATAAGAAGTTCCCGGGAACTAAGTACTACATCTTCTTCGAGCCGGTCCGCTGCGAAAGATGCGCCGGGAGATGCGTCGCTACGCATACAACGTAACGTCTACAGCGTTCTTTCGCGCGATATCGATCTCGCTGGAGGAAACGTAAAGATGTTGAACGGTCACGGTAAAGATGTTAGTCGGAGAGGACTACCCGCGTAAAGGGAAAAAAATGAGAGAGGGAGAGAGAGAAACAAATTCTTCCCGTTTCGCATTGCGCGAATAAAATAGCCGAGTCATCGGCATTTATCGGCAGCCTGACGCAGCAACGAAGTCGCGAGCTGCAGTTAATGATCGCATCTCGAGATATGATTTTTATCGCGCTCGCCGACTGTCCGTTTCACTTCGATCTCTTAATCGGTGCCGATCTCTTAATTACTCTCGCGGTTAACGCGCTACGTCCACGCGCGCTTGGGTAGCCGATCGGGGGGTCTGCGAAGCGCGCACTTGCGAGTTAACTAACACGCCGTATCGGAGGTAACTCAATCACGTCGAGAGGAAGCAAATTCTCAGCGGTAATGGCGAGGAGCCATCCAGATCCCACACATGATACGACCGGCGGGCTTATAACATAATCTAAAACGCAGCGGTGCGTTTCAACGTGCACCGATAGCGCCTCCCATTCTCGTGTTGTGTCATTTGTCGTTTAATTACTTATGTATCGCTTTAGGAGAGAGCATAGAGACGTACATTTAGCGGACACCTAACGTGAACATTGACACGTACCGTTGCATCCGCGAATTGTAGCGTTAATTAACGTTTCTTTTATTATCACACGTGTCGCCTAATTTTATCAACCGTTAATTCCGTCTCCGTTCGCTCGCGATGCGCTATAAATATTGGTTTAATAATTTTAACCGGTTTGCCAGTAAATAATTAACCAAAAAAAAAAAAAAGAGAGCCCGGCTCAGGCGAGAGGTCGAGTAAAACACTCGGGGACTCGAAGAAGAGCTACTTGCCGCGATGTTTTACCTCCGAAAACGCACCGGTACATAAATAGATTCGGACGGGCTAATTTCGCGCGGCTAACAATTATCGTCCGGCGTGACGGAGAACTGGCAGCTCTCATCAACGATAATTTGGCCAAAGACGAGAAACTGAAAATCCACGTGGCGTGGATGATGAGAACGGGCGCCGGGTGGGCCGCGAAGGGCCACGATACCGCCGTTCTCCGCCGGCGAGGTAACGGCGTTCCGACTCGGCGCGTATTCGTATATGTACGTATATATATACACATATATACCGGCGGGAAATAAATCCACATCGGTTCTCTACGCACCGACACTCCACCACCGTTTCTGTCGACAGCAGCCGGCTCTTCCCGCAATATATCGAACGATACAGTCAGAAGAGTCCCCGCGCTATATCTCGCTTCCCTGCATATCAACGAGAATGCACGATATACCAGGAGGACGAGGAGTTTCGTATGACTACCGTTTCTCTACCGCCCCGGTCCCTCCACGGGCGGAATACGGCACGAGACAGACATATTCCGCTCTGTATTGTGTAACGGGAACGTTTTAATAATTAATAAGTAGCTACTTCGGTCACATTTTTTTGTTTCGTTTTTTTTTCTTTTTCTTTTTTTTTTTTTTGTAGCCACTCTCGTGATTCTCTCCTTCAGCGGAAGTTTTCTATTAATATATTTAAAAAAGAAACTTAAGATAACCCGAACAGCCATCCGTTATTAATTATATTAATTAGTTATAGTAATTATATATCGCTTAATTAAACGCTTGCTTTATTTACCGATTCAATCACGTCGAGTATTATCAAATACTTCTTCGAGCGTTATGGTAATGATCGATTTAACAATGGAGCAGCGATGAGAACGCCTGGCAAGTTACGCTGTTTAATTTTTCCGCGAGATTCTCTCGGCAATCAAAGTCCGGCGAAAGGCAAAGAGAAAGAATTAATGGTTTATCTTTATATAAAACGTAGAACAAGCGTGCTTATATAATAAGACGCAAACCGCCATTAAACTTGCGAGAAAGAAACTTGAAGTTTACTTAACTCTTTCACCACTGGTTTTATATCGCCCACTTCCACCGGTCTTTCATCTCCCGGTCTTATTTTCCTTTTCCACAGCCGCCGTGCTCTCGCACGCCTTATACCTTCGTCCATAGGGTCGAGTACATAAGTATATTCATGGTTAAAAAGGGCATTGTGCTCGCCACGGGCGCGCAGCTGTTGCGTTATTGAAATTTTCTTACGTGTTTTTAGGCACACGTCAAATGTAGGCGAAGATATTAAAACAGGTGCGCTTAATAATGTCTCGGAGCGTCCCGATTATCACTCATATACGCGAGAGCCGTTAGCAAAATAACAAGTGGCGTAATTAAATCCTTACGTTCGCGCGGGCTCGAACGTCGCGTAATGCTTTTTTTTTCACATAAAAGCCAAGTTTGTTCTTCCTTCCTCGCACTCTACAAAACGCGCTAAATCATCCGACATTTCTCCCAGCTTTTTCTCCGCGGCGGGTATCGAAAACGATCGGAGCCGCATTATTGTATCGCGACGCGGCTATTCGTGACCGGTCGGATAAAGAATACGTCGATACCTCGCGTTATTAGATCGGACAAAGGGTCCCATTGTACTAACCGCTTTTCTCTTTCTGCTTCTTCGAAGGCAATGTCGCCCACGAGAGCGAAAAACGATGATGCGTACGGTCGCGGAAGAGCCTCGACGGAATTCCGAATTAGCGATCTCGTTTGAGTGCAGACAAACTCACGCGTTCTAATAAAATATAAGCCCAAACCAGTTTTAGAAACGAGACGCGAGAATTTATTTCTTGACAAATTGCTGAACGTGCAGGGATCTTTTAGGAAATACTTGTTCCCAATCTCGACCAGAGCCCGATTTTATTTTCAATCAAAGAGAAATGCTTGCCTCACGTCGGGCAAGAATAACCATCGTGTAAGAGCCTTCTAATTAATTTGTATACTTGAGAACGGATCGTACCAGACGTTCTGTACGATACTCGGTGTTACATCGCGTGATGATTGCGCAAATAGCTTCATCGAGATTCAAGCAGAACGGCACGATCGTACCTCCGGGTTCGGTCGAAGCGATCGACTGGTAAATGGCACAGCACAATGCAGCCTCGAGTCTATTACGTCTACATGCGATTTATTGTTATAAGAAGAAACAATCGATAGATACATAGCTCCGTGCATTTACGCGCTCCACGCCACTTTAAAAAATATTTTAAAGACTTTATCTGGAAACGCTCATGCAGGCGGTGGACGTCTGACTCGCGCTGCAAAATAATAAATATCATAAGCATAGCGGATCGCAATAAAAAGTCGATGGAGAGAACGAAAAAAGTGCGCTAGAAAAACAGGCGAGAAGAAATTTTTTTTTTTTTTTTTTTTTTGCGCACGATTATAATCAAGCTACGAAAAATTAATCCGTTGAAATTAAATGAGTTTCTAAATTGAAGCGGGATATGCTAAATATTTGGAATGCCCATCCTTGCTATTTCCGAATCGACAATCGCGCCCGTTTTTAATCCGCTGCCTACGAATATTTTGCAGTTCCGTGAACAGCATGCGCAAGTGCACTCGATCGATGTGGCAAATGCAGGCTCGCTTCGTTTCTCTTACGATATGCTGCGTTTAGAGCAGACAGTGTCTGTCTGTGCTCATACGGGATGAAGTGGAGCAATATTCTCGTAGCTCGAAGTAATTGCTCCCAACGCCCCGGGAGACACAACTCTTGGTGGATTATTGCTGTGATAAAAGTCCGGCGCGCATTTTAACGTTGTGCGTTTCATTAAAGGAGGCATAAAAAAAAAAGGTCGCGAATACAATTACTTACTTCATATCCTATCTCCTAATGCGCATAAAATTTTCCAAAGGGAAGCTGACCATTAACCTTGAAATCAGTAAAACACTTCTACGGTCTGCTCTTTACGTATTTTAATATCGCAATTTAATTGAGTCACTGGCACAGTTATTTATAAATTGCGTAAGAAACATTTTTTTTTCTTTCTTCTTTCTTTTTTTTTTCTCTCCCGCTCAACTGTATAATTTTCATAACGCGACCGTGGATGTATAAAATTAACTTTGGTATCCCAACATTTAAATCTGAACGAGAGAAGGCTGCTTGCCTCAGATATCATCCGTGGATTTTCTAGTAAGAACGTAATATAAAATTTCATCCGAAAAAGATCCGATCGATTATCGATAAACTGATTATCGCTCAGGCGCGATTATCGGATCTTCATTATGTGCTCCAGCGATCTGATAAAGTAGAAGTTTCTCGAAAGTTTAATTGAAATCCGCCCGGGATGCGCACGTTGAAACCATTTTTCAGAATCATGAGTTCCCTCAAACGACTTTTGCTCTTAAACCACTTCGGGACTCTTTTTATTCATATTACCGTTAATGAGTAAAACGACAGTCAGGCTCTTCGACTTTTGCTGCGGATATTAATTTTTAATAATTAGCCGTCCCAGGTAGCTCGGCGAAATAAAATAATAACCCCGCGCTAGAGAACAATTTTCCTCCGATTTTTATCACGATATGTTTAAGGGACTTATAGAGAGACAATAGAAAAATAAAAGAAACGGAAATATACGCAATAAAAATAAAATAAAATAAAATAAAATAATCTCGTTACGTTTGTTATTTCTTTTTAATTCTTTCTACGTATATTTTAATTAAATAAATAATATTATAATAATTAAATAAACGTTATTTGGCGACAACGCAGACACATTAGCGAATAAATAGAATTATTTAAGTAGCCAAGATACTTTGGCTTTCTGTTTCTCGAAACGCTTCAGAGAGTACTAATGCACCGCCCACGATCACGTTGCTTGAGAAGGCTCGCTTCGCATGCACGATAAGATTGTTTGCGCCGCACAATTGTAGGATTGTATCCCCCAGGAACAATCAGAAATGTCTTATGGAAGAGAAAAAGCGAAAATGAATGTGATCGCGCGGTTGAGTGTGGGCAAAGAGATTGTGACGAAAGATGCTACGTGCGATTCAACGGGAAAATTTTTCTCGCTTTTATCGGCCGCGTGGTCGGCGCGGTTTTCAACTTCCGTACGAGCCCGCGATTCATCAAATAAATTAAATCCATTAAAGCGAATACGGCTAAACTCGAATATAGAAACATTTCACATTTTATTTAATAACAGCGTTAATTATAAATACTTTTACCGCTAATGTGTTTAATTAACTCGTCACGTTATTTTAAATTAAAGAAAAAAAAGAGCGCGTTAAAAATTTATCTTTTATCTCACATTTTGAGGTCGATATACTTTAATTTATATAATAGGTCGTAAATAATAATATATTCCAGTTATATATTTATCTAATATTTAAATAAGTCGTGCATTGTGCGTGAACAAAACTGCACACAACCATTCGTATATCGATTAATCTGTATTTTGTTGTTTGAACGAAACCTCCGCGTACCAAGTTAAGTGTCATTGTTGAATATTCAATACTGTCAAATGGTACGAATAGCATTGGTCAACTCTCCTTTCCACTCTCGCCCCCTTTTCTCTTCACCGTAATCCATCTCTCGTCGGGAACAGCAATCGGCACTTCTGAAACTGACGCCGCGTCGCAAACATTGAATACGATCTTCGCTAAACAGACAATTCAGAGAAAACGCGAAGCACTTGTTACAGATAAAATTCGCAAAATGCATATTCCTATCATGTAACACAAAGCCCTAATAATTTTCTTTTATATTGTTTTTTTATTTTCTTTTTTCTTTTTTTTTCGGCGCTTTCTACTTCACTTGCTCAATTTTATTTTAAGTCCGCAAAATTGGCAGCGCTATCGAAAAACTTCAATCCAAACACTTATTAAGTAATGCCGCGTATCGATCTTGCGAGAAACGTAGCAAAGAGAGTGTCTCTAAAAATACATCCGGAATTTGAACACAACGCTGATTGAACGGAACACATGCGATTCTAGAATACGACCGTAGTTTCCTACGTTGTCTGCTCGCGTCCTAAAAGAATCGCCCCGAATCGAACTGTTCGAACGCCGGAGGGTTGGGGCAAAAAACAGGATGAACGGGAAAGTAATTCGATATCCGATCACAATAGCCAATCAGAAATGAAATGCCGAATTATCCGCGGCTTGTCATCCACGTAGACTCTCCTCGGACCCGAGAATCGGCAGATGCATTATCCCAACGATCTTCCGACACACCGGTGTAAAAGATCGACGAATTTGCATATCGACCCGGCAGTCATTTAAAAGAAGCTCGCGGAGGAAGATGATTGCTAACGATAGGGGGTGTTTACATTGATACGGTCAGCGAAGATCGACTGGAAAATAAACCAAAACCCACGACGGGTGGGATTGAAATAACATTAATTTCCGCAAGTCATCGCCACAACTGCACCACCGTATTCTTTATAATGCGCAACATTATTACTGAATGCTTAATCATGGATCAATTACGAGAAGTTAGATCTTTTAAAAGTTTGTTACTAAAAGTCACTTCTGTCGACCGCCAATTCGTATCCTATTCGACTTATGGCGAAGTGATAATTTAATCGATAATGTATTCATATTATATTTTTCAAGCTTAAAAAAAAAGAATTAAAAAAATAAGAAAACGTGAAATATGAACCTTTTCATATTTATGCAAAGTAACGCAGCGTTGAAACGAGAGTCTTTTTGAAATATTCGCGAGTTTAACTTGAGATATATTTCAGGTACTTAATAAGTTCGTCTTGCGATTTTTATTAAGCGTGACATTCAGACGGAAATAAACGTATTTACGATCGAATATCTAGGACCGTGTTACTAATCTAAATAGTAAGATATTTTCGGTAACGTTCCAAAGGTGGATATAAAAATTTGGGGACAAATAAAATTTACTTCAGTTGAGATATTTCCGGCGCGAGCTCAAAGGGTCAGTGAAAGAGAATTTTTAAACAGCGAGCTTAGTAAATGTGGGTCGACCACGAAAATTTTCCAAGCAGTTCTCGGGCCGAGTCTTATTCTAATTTCGAATTTAACGTTACCCTAAACTTTGCCCGGCGTCGGACGACTCTTCCGAAGGTGACTCGCGTAAAATGTCTGAATTTTCATGCCCCCGCAAAGACAATTCTCCTCTGTTCGCAAAAATAAATGGCAGGACAAAAGGTCCTTAAGAGTTAAAATTCATAAACCAGTCAGCCGTTTATTCTCCCTCGGCCCCACTCCAATCTCGCCATCATCCCTGATGACATCCCATTTCCAACTTCCACTTCGTCTATCTTATACGCCTGTCTTCAAATCCTCGTTGAAGAAGTTCAAGTTAAATGTTTCCTCATGACATTTCGAGTAAGACGTGCCCGCCAGCCGCACGACGTAAACGTCTCCCAAAGCCGAATCGATCGTGATTGGATATTAATTCGGCCGGTATAACCTTTTGCGTGCGCGACGACGAGTGCGTGTTAAATCAATATTTAATTAAGAGAGGGTAATTCGGTTGGAATAATGACCGAGACGTTAACAATGTACGTAAACTCCTCCGGTTCTTCTCGTAATAATAAGTTTACCAAGCACGGCGACACTCGAGACACCAAGACGTGTAATTTGGTTCGAGCGTAGTTCGCTAACGACAATGCTGTAACAACAAGCATCCACCCTTTTCGCCCGACACTTCGTTTCTCCCAGTTTCATTTTCGCTCACGCTTCTCCGCGCAAGTCGGCCGGCGAGAGTTTCCGTCGTGCTTGTAGGAAAAAAATTACTCGGCGAGTATTTGTATTGCGTTTCGATGGTCGTTAGCAGGGAATTTACAGTAATTTAAGTGCAGCGGCGTGTAGCTCTCGCCGAGAGACGGTATATACCGAAGTGTGTAATTTTTTTTTTCTTTTGAGCGTCGTTACACTCCAACTTTACGCGTGGTATTTTTATTTTTTTAATTCGCTTTTTTTTTCCTTTTCTTTACGCGGCGAGCACACTTGCAACGCGAGTTGATACACGTATGACTTGAAAGTTATACAAATCTTTTTGTCCCCACCTGAAGAATTAAATGAACACTGAGCAAACGCGAATGATATATTTAACGTGACAGCTTCTTGTTAAAAAAAAAAAAAAAGAAAAGAAAAAAGAATTGACTTCAAACACATCCAAGAAAAGATCCTTAATTATTTAATTTAATTTAATTTAACGTGACAGATAGCGACATACTTAAACATTTATGTGCAAAGAGACAAAGAATTATCCGTTCGAAACGTTTTCTCGAGAGCTCTCTCTCTCCTTTCGTCGTAGAAATTCGTGCGGATAAAACGAAGAAAAGTTTACAGCTTTATTTTTAACGCGCGAAAAATTGTTCTAGTAATTAAAAAAAAAGATAAGAGGAGCGGCGAACGTACCGCACGCGAGCTACGTTCCCCCACTACTCCCACCAACGCTCTGTCTTTCTCCAGCGGTCGAGCGAGACGTACGTACGCAGCACGTGCTCCGTACGTATTAAAGATCTACGCACATTCGACGGGCCAGGGGCATAAAATCTGGCGTGAATTACCTTCTTAGATTAATTGTGCGTACCAGCGACTTCGTCTTTTTGATATAAAGTAAGTGAAAACCTCGTGTACGTGTACATGAAAATCACGTCTCTTTGCCGTAACCTAAGTGTCGACGAGTACAGTCGGGCTCGAGTAGAGGATTTTAATCGACGAGTTCGCGATAGATTCGTGAGATATTCATTCGTGGTGTAGGAGTGCGAGGCCTGAAATATCTTTTCGTGAACGTATTTTTATGGCTGCATAGTGATCGAGAGTAGAGGTCGGTCGGTCGCGCGCGCGGCGGAGCACCCAAGGGTACGGGGAAAGGGGATGGGTGCTCGCTAGCGGCAGTCAAGCCGGCTCATTTTCGTACGTATTGCGTAGGTTCGGAACTCAATGGGTGTAGGCGCGGGGAGCGCGGGAAGTAGAGGGGACGATAGGCACTAGCGTGCTAACGCTGAAATGTGTGTCCGGTTACCCGCAACTAAAACACGCGCGCGGTAAGATAAAACAATACGCACTGAATAATCTCTTGAACAGAACAGAATATTAACTGTAATTTTTCTGTTTCAGATAATACTATCATTGAAGAAGGACCACCCCGACATCCCGCAGACATCCTGAGAGGAGGAGGAGGCCCAGGAAGGGTATCCTGCCCCAGCGGAGCAACCCCGGGGTAAGTATCAATTTTTTTTCGGAATAAAACGCTTTAGATTTTTTATCACATTTTTTCATTATTTTATTTAATTATATGTAATATCTACAAAATAATTTTTTCCTTTTTCTGTTACAGATCAAGAGAAACTCCGCTGCGTCGCATCGTTCAGTGATAAATAGTGCCGCACGCCGATATTAAATTATACGAACCGCTGCCGGTTCGTCGGTCGTTTCGGGAGTGCCGATAGTTACCGGGCGCTTTTTTACGATTCTTTTTTTTTGCGGGAGTATCGAAAAATAACGTGCGACAGTGTTAAGTCATAATCGCGATTGTAACTTCACCCGGTCGCGTTCGCGAGTTTCTAGTGCGCGGAAGGATGGCTCGTCACGTCCCATCTGAGAGGAGGAGCAGGCCCGGGGAGCATCATGCATCGGCGGAGCAACTTATAGGTAAATATAAATTTTTTCTTTTTTTAGAAAATCAAAAAAAAAAAAAAGGCTTTACATTTACATTAATTTAAATACTAACATGTCTACATTAATGTTTTATTTTATGTTACAGTCACCGGCAGAATTTTACAACTCCGCTGACGCTCATGCAGATTGGTAAGTCGAAAAAATAATTTATTATTCTTTCGTACTTTGTAATTGGGGTCTCGTAAAAAATAGCACGCCCGTGGTTTCTTCTAATTATAATAAAAAGTAGAGAGCGACCGGAATACGCGGACTAACGCGAAACCAATATATCGCGGGTAGCAATCGTTCTCATAATCACACGGCGATCTACGAGATGAGATAGCGCAGTCGTTAGCCCCTAGGCCAGCTCGCCGGCTTTACTGCGCGCTCCGCCAGTAATTAAATACTGATCGTCGACGCATTGTCCCCGGCACGCAGGCTGCCGGACGTTCGTTACTCGTTACTGTTTGCCAGGAAACCTCGACCAGCGATGACCTTTTGTTTCATTCCCGTGTGAGATGCCGCGGTACCGATTTGCATTCGGATCACCGGCGCGCGATTGACTGTAATGATCCCTGAGCCGAGCACTTGCGTCCTCATTGTCTCCGCCTTTTCAATCTCGGCCCAGTCGAACGAATTCACGTTCGCGAAAATACACTCGGCAGTCAGTCACATTTTCGTTACAGCGACAAATTCGTAGTACCCGAGCGTAGAGCACCCGACAGGCAATGCGACAATTTTAATACGCAGGAAAATATTTTTTTCATTAAGGAAACTGATACGCGACAGACGTTTACTTGATCGGCCGTGACTTCTCGCCTTTTTCCACTCCCCGGGGAATTTCCACGGCTATGAGGAACGACGTTTCGATTATCACGGTTGTATCAAATAGATCTCCGCTCGCGAGAACGTCGATACTGTATCCCGTTATTTTATTAGGTGTCAATACGGTTCTAATAGCTACAGATATATTTCACGGAAATGCGAAAGACAGCTAATTATGTCGCCGTCATTTCTCTTGTTTAATTTGACGGTACGTGGAAACAGCGTAACGCGGAAACTTTCATTTACACGTTTCATCAATATTTCAATATTCCAATAAATCATCGCTGTTAATCTTTATAAATAGACGCAGGAGTACGTGTAATTAAGAAGGTACAGATATTCAAAGTTCTCAACTTTTCACGTGCGCGTATTTTTTTTTCTTTTCTTTTTTTTTTTTACGTGTGTCACTTCGTTAATTTTGATAATTATTAACTCGAGTGGATAATTGAGGTGAGGAACGTCGGTCTATTTCGGCGTCGCAGATGCGCCCACGGTATAACGGCGTCTCTGTGCTTATGAAAGAAAATTACTGTGGGATCTTTAATCGCGATGAGTATAAGTAAATGAGAAACGCCGGGCATTTAATTACTCGAAGGAGCCCGGCTCCCGGGCGCAATTATCCAATCGTTCTTCGCGCATTGATCTCATTAAAAAGCGTAGTAAATATTCCGTGCCGGATCCCAGGCGGAGCCGGGCGATTTTTCACCCCTCTCGTGTCTTCCGCTTACTCTCGATTTCTCGAGGATCGAAGTAATTACGCCCAAGAATGTACGAGCCACATAAATTGGCGGCAGCCGAATTGGAACTGAAAGAACGTAGAAACATAGGTTTCTTCCCGTCGCTTCGTGACCGCGGATCCGTTCGCGATTTATTGGCGCAGAAGCGGTCAATGCGTTCTCGTTCAAAATCGTAAAGAGGTAAAAGAGAGAAAAAGAAAGAGAAAGAGAGAGAGAGAGAGAGAGAGAGGTTAATTAATATATGGTTATGTAAATCAATTTTCCAATATTTAAACTTTACATTTCTTTTTTTTTTTAAGTAAAAAGCATATAAAATAATTATAAATTATTTTCGAGCTTAATTCTGTTAAAAATTATCACTTTATTTAATTTTATGTATTCTCGTAACATGTAACATTCGACAACGCAATATCAAATTACGTTACATAACTCCAACTCATTATTGCGTTACATTGTTATAAGTTTCATAAACGGACGTGTTATATCCATATTTCCCGCACAGAGTTTAATTTTATATAATAATTTAATTGTTTTACGCGCGCTTTCGAAAACAATGGTATAATACGAGCAATTATCTCACGCACTTGTTACGCGGATAATAAAAAAATAAAATATTATAAAATAAAAATAAAATAAAATACCAAAGTAAAGAAATATTAATATTATTCCCAAGTAATAAACGTATACGTTGCTTGTAGCTGACAGACGTATGTAAAAGTGCGTATGCTTTTACGTAAAAGCATAGAGCGTCACCGCGTACGTGTAGACGAAAATTAATTTCTTCACCCGTATAACAAGATATTCCTCTTATCTGCTTTCTTTTTTCTGTAACCATTTCTCATCATCTTTTACCTTCCGTTTTTCTCACTTCTTCCTCTTTTTTTCCTCTGCCTCTCCCCTATCTTTCTCTTTGCAGTACAGCCTCTTTATAGTCGTTCATCGTCATTCATCGTTTCCTTTCGTCCTTCCCTGTTGAAAGAGCTTGCTCCTCGATGCTCCTCGCCGTCAAGCGGCAAACTGTAGAAAGGTAGACGACAGCCGCTCTCTTTTTGCCGCAGTGGTTGTATTCCCTTTCTGTGGTTCGCCACTCAATATGCCGGCAGACTCACTTATTTAGAGCCGCCCGTAAAAGAACAATGATGTCGTACTTTGTCAACACTCGGGGAGCGCTCGCGCTTAATTGAGCCGAATCTCGGGAAAAAAAAAAAAAAGAAAACGCGAGCCTCTTTGCCGCATTGTTAGCTTTTTCGAGCCTCCCCTGCTATCGTAATTGCACAGCCGAGGAGAGTTCTTCATCTTTAACGTCATGAAACGAGCTGTCTCACGTCACCGTCGAGTAATACCTAATTCTTAGATCGGCTGGCTTTCACCTCTCTTTCTTTTTTAAATACTTCCGTTCTGTTATCCATTTCGTAACGCTTCCGTTAGCATGCCATATCGTGAGCGCGGCTACGTACATGTGACTTTGCACAAGTCAATAGTCCGCGGGGCAGTAAAATATCAATTCTATGCAATACAAATATTCAGCGGGCGAGTTTAACCGTGCAACGTTCACCGTCAAAATATCATGGTGTTACCCAGGAAGCGGAAGGAGCAGAGCGTATATTTTTCAATGGCCATCGCCCGACTATGATTTATGCGAATGCGAGGAAAATACGATGTGTGTGTGTGTGTAGATACGGGGCATAACGTTTGTAGGTCGCGGAGGAAACGAGAACGAATAGATCACGATTATCCAACGACAGACTCCGGGAAACTCCGAGGCATGCCGAGGCGACACATTTCACTCCGACTCCGGACGCGAGTCGGATAAATAATCCAGCATCTTTGAGTACACGCGAGTCCACTCGAAGGATCTCCCTAACTTGTGATTTGCTGTAAGAGCTTCGGTCTCTCTCTCTCTCTCTCTCTCTCTCTCTCTCTCTCTCTCTCTCTCTCTATTCGAACCGTTATCTTTTCCCGTGACGCGTGAAAGAGACTTGCGATAATTTAAACAGCGCGCGTTCACGCAGAGATAATGTAAGAAGCGTAAAATGGAAGGTAGAACTTTAAATAATCTTAATAAGCTCGACCGAGGTGTAAAGAGGCAGCACGGAAAATAACTATGTAATACCTGGTAGCATCTTGTGTATTTGAGATACAAGTACCGTGGCTCGCGACTGATAAAAGAATTTAGGCAAGAAATTCTGTAAAAAAAGGTCCCCTTACAGAAACGTGAATAAATTAAAGACAGTCTACTAAAAGTTACGACACCGCCGCGAAATAAACGACGTATAACTTAAAAGCGATTACAAAGGTTATGATAAAAAAAAAAGAAAAAAAAATAATATAAATAAATGTCGGTCCGTAAATCAACCAGCTTCCGTTTCTGGTCCTCGTCAGAAGGCATTTGTCGCGGCACCGTGTTTCAAGGCCGCCTCCTCGGCTTAGATTTCCAAACGATACGCTGCAGAGAATGAGGGTTCTGTCTTTACGCGAGGTAAATTTGACTTCATCTTTCGTAGATACACCCGCGAGATATGACAATCGAATTCGGTTTCCCTCGCTTTGTGACGTCATTACCTGGAGGAAAGATCCGGCCTGAATCCCCCTACCCCCCCGGAGACTGTTAACCTCGAGGGAAACCCACCGAAACGTCGGTGCCTTTCCTAATTTCACAAAGTCGCGTTGTAACTCGCAGCTCGGCCACAATTTATGTCGCAGACGCTCTTTATCATTGCGCGTACGAAACACGCAACGTCACACGTTGATTAGCGTTAATTCACGTTAATTAGGTCTAGATTTAATTATAAAGAATCGCTGTTCTCCGCAATTAATATTAACGAGACTTCAAGTCGGAATTTGACGTGTAACGATATATCTGAGCCGTGATCGAGCGCGACCGCGACTCTCTGTAGGTTTCTTATTGAAGGAAACGCATCAAACGTTATTTCGATTTGTATCTGGACGGTTCTTCTGGCGGCAGTACGATTTCATCCTGCGATGGGATCGCTGCCAGCACCTAGCAATAATGCGAAAGTTACTGCAATCTTCTTGGGGCACGCTCAACGGCTCGATAAATCGTGGACAGCCACTTCAACGTTCAGTTACGAGGAAAAGGGCGGACAATAAAGGGAAGCCGATTTTCTCCCACCGGACATTTCGTTCCTCAGATCAAATAGTCTCAAAGAATGAGAAAAGCATTTTTCGAAAATCATGCAAACAATTTACCGGACGGGAAAGAAACGCGGAATTTCTTGTCACACACGCGGATGCCGCGGGAATAGAACTCTCTGTTTGCTGAATGGAACTTTTTATTAAATTTCAACAACTTATATTTTATTTAGTGCACGCCGGTACCTCGCGAGAAAAATTCCCCGAGAAGGTTTAAGGAAAAAAAAAAGTCAGAAATAAAACGCGAGAAAGAAAAAGAGCAGATTGTTAATTAGCGTTTTTTAATAAATCACAGCGTCCCTTTCTTTTCTGATATTAAAAGTAGAAAGCAAACCGTATAAATGGAAGTATTATGTTTGCGACACGAGCATAAATACAGCGAGAAACTCTCGTGAGATCGGAAAGTTGACGGTGCAGGGAGTTCGTGGACCCCTGTAATCGGTCACGACAGCAATCAGGTATGGACTTCCTGTGGTGTCAGGGACTTCATAGTCCCAAGTTCACTCCAGTTCACTCCAGGCCCGATCGACCTGACTTTATGAACTCTCGGCAAGATTATCCCACGAGAACCTCGTGCCGTCCACATGTCCTCGCAATTATTACACTGCAAAAAGTCCATCCGTGCGTCGATCAACATTGTACACTCGCGTTTTTTTAACTTTTTTTCCGCAATTGCACCGTGAATATAAAATCTTTTTTTAGAACGGTTACAATAAAAAATAAACTTAAGCTACGTTCGAACGCGAACGCTCTTCAAGATATGCAATAATTGCACATATTTCTTTTCGCGCGCCCTTAAATTAAATTAAAGCTGTAATTAAAATTTTATTTTTAAACAGCAATTTTTATTCTCTAATTTAAACGCGATAAATTCCTCTTTAATGCCTGCTAATTTCGTTATCATTCTCCAGGCTTGCTAATTAAGATTCCATCGAGTATATTAACCTGTTTTATCATAAAATTGTATTTAAAAGTACTAAATGTATCGATTAATTTTTTTTTGTTTCTTCTTTTCTCTTTATTTTAAAAGCTCTCACGATTATTCACGATTTACGAGTCCGGCTGAAATATCATTCAAAGTTCGATAAATCGCTTCTTAATCAGGATTAACGTGCACTCCGTGTCGATACACCGACACGAAGGCCTTGAGTTTCGGCCTCGGTGAACTCACGCCGCGATATACTGATGCGAGATTATCTCGCGATCCCGAGTCTCTATTATGATTCAACTGACAAGCTATTTGTAGTCCCCGAGGAAAAAACGAAAGGCTACATCGCCTTCCAGGCCACGGCAAAGAATAGAGGATGAAGGGGAGACTCGGTCGCGACGGACATTATAAAGAGAGGACACGATCTTACCTTTTCTCTTTCTCTCTCTCTCTCTCTCTCTCTCTCTCTCTCTCTCTCTCTCTCTCTCTCTCTCTCTCTCGTTCTTTCCTTTTATGTCCCCCTTATTCGTTCCATCTCACGCCGAGTCAGGGCTAACAGTATGGGACAACGGAGTCGCGGAATTTTTGCCACGACCACGAGAATCACGAGCACCGACCGCATCACCGAGAAGACCCCGAGAACGTAGATGCCGACCCGATACTCCCTTCGTATCCCAGCCCGACGTGCGTGGCATTCGTGAATCGTAACGTCTCTTATCACGTGCCTGAGCGATCCCTTCGTACGACCACCCTTGCTGTATCGCGACCTTTAAAAATCGCGGAATTAATTAATAAAACGGTAGACTTGACAATGGCAACTATTCAAGATAGCGAGCTAGGTATTTTCTTTTTTTTTTTTAATCAAATAAAACGCGGTGATAAGAGGGATCGATCTTTCCCGATGCGTTCTTTATATCCGTTACGTCGTTCGGCAATGAATCATGAATATCCAGCGGCGAGCTTAACAGCGGGGACCCGCAGAGATGTCCCCCGGGATTTACCATCGCGAAGGTGCACGCCGGAGGTTTTCGTATCTGACGGCGAAGAATCCGGCCGGCGGATCCCGTCGCGACGCGCGTTTACCGTGGCCCTTATCCTCGTCCACCCGCTAGTCGTGCGACTGGGCGACGCGCTTAGAGCTGAACGTGGATTGTCGTTGTTGCATGATGTATCGCCGGTGCCGGTTCGGCTCGCGTCCGAGGCCAGCCGCCCGCTGAGCCCCACGAAAGGGAGGCCTCGCCGCGGCCTGCTTCAAAGTGCAAGAGAAAAAGCTAGGTGAAATGGCCTCGACGGCCACGCGGCCAAGGCCGGTCTCGTTCTGCATCACCCAAAGGTGGCGGACTTCCGAAAGTTTCCGGCGACCTCGGCACTCGTTTAAACAGTCCGATCAAAACTCCGTAGCTGCATAAGAGTCCTCGGGTGTTCGGGCGGTAGATATTTGTCACATTCTTTTTTGTCACATTTTACTTTTTAAGAAGCGGTTAAACGCGCAAATCGACCCCGGAGATATAATTTGAGACAGCGCGCCGGCAATGATGACTGAAAACCGACGCTATCGCGACTTTCGCGTCAATGACGAAGGTGGTATTAGAACGTGCGTGAGGCGCCAAGTATAATCAGAGCGAATTTACATGCGTGAGACGGTATCAGCGAGATAAATCAGGCGTACGCGTCTCGAGAACTTTCTGAGATTAATGATACCGGGGATCCACGATGCGGATTTTGTGCCGCATAATTTATTCCGGCTCGTGATGAACCCATCGCGGGGAGCGTGCTAATTAATTTGTGGGGACTTTATACGCGGGCTTCAAAGTGGTGCCGCCGTTTACAACGGCATAGGAACGAAAAAAAAGGGCACCGGGAGAGACACGGGAAAAGGAAAACGAAGAAATTCGTTCGCGCGAACTCACTAAGTTCTTGCGCAAGCACTTCGCTCGGTCGACATCGCTGTCGTCTGTGCGGGGCCGCGATTGAAAAGCATGCTTTTATTTCGCTGGCATTAGCGGGCTTTTTCTACCTCGCGAAGAAGAAAAATAGCGTGCAGTGAATACGATTGCATTAGCGCAAAGAATACACGCGGCGATATTTGAGAAAAAAAAAAAAAAAATTAGTGAATCGTCGGAGAATAAATAACTTTTTGGTCGGAAATTTTTGTACCGGTTTCCGTAAAATTAAGTATTTAAGCTTTAGCGAGCCAATTAATTTTCTTGAAATAAAAAATAACAGAATAAAAAAAAAGAAATTAGCCAAATATATTAACCGAAATAAATTAACTCCGAATTAAATCAAAGGCGCGGTTGCTTCACGGCGATAAATCGTCCCCGATTTCGATTTAAGGGTGGACGTGATTGCACTTGAGCTAACCTCATCGCGATGATGATGTAGTGATACAGATAGCCGGCGGACGCGACGGAAACTGAACGCTGGCGCATTGGAAATGATGTCGGCTACCTCCGCACACTTCCCCTTTCTAACGGGGGAGGAAATTCGATCGCGGGACGAAGCAATCGCGAGTCCGAATGTAAACGGGCGATTTTATCCCGTCGATGGGTGGATCACTAAATCGCGCATACCGCAGCGAATTTGTCACGGACACGGGAGGCTCGCAGGTTGATCGACGCACGTCGATGAAGCGAGCGCGCGGCCCTTTCAGAAGGGATTTGCGGCGTTTTTAATCGGGACGCGCCGAGGGCAGCACGTAATCGCCAGTGATCTACTTCTCTATTAACCCTGTCATTCCCAAATTATGATTTATCGGCTTTAACGATTTTCCGCCCCCCGCCCGGATTGATATATTCGGCGGGAATTCATCGTCGACCACGTACAAACGCTCGAAAATTCACGCGAAAATGAATATTAAGCGGAACGCCGAGCGTTTCGACGAGTGCCTCGGCGAGACCGAGTTTCTTACGCATTCCGTTGGCGTTAATTAAACGACAAGGGAGGAAAACAAAAAAAAAAAAGGTCGACCACGCTACATTACAGAAACATTAGCGTCGATAAAATAACGCGCGTCTTTGGCGCAGCCTCCCTCGGAATTAAACTCACCCTTCTTTTTTTTTTTTTTTTTTTTTTCTCCCTCGCGTAATCTCCATTAGCGCGAAATGCAAATCTCCGTAATGCTTCCGGCGGCAAAAAGCCGGCGGATCCGGCTGATAATTGAATTTGCGTTGACACTAATTGTTTCCTCGGTTAGCACGAGATGCGTGCCGCTCCAGGCCGGCCGTTGTTTCGTCACGGCCGTCAAGTCACGCGACACGCATGCCGTTCCGTAACGAGGAACCGTCGTCGCCGACGGAAAGCTCGGCTCCGCGGCACGAAAACCGCCGATTCGTATTCCCCGCGGTTGATTCGTATCGCCGAGCTAACTATTACCCGCGAGATTATTAAATCGAAATCGGCTCGCGCGACACGTCAACTTCGTGACGTAATTAACGCGCGCGGGTGGCGTTCAACAGCCACGCTGATTTCGCGCAAAATCACGACCTTTCCCTACCGCGCTCCCGACGGCAAATGCGACGCAATCGTTTTCAAATACCGACTGTTCGCTGTGTCAATTAAAGCGCACGCAGCGGACATTCGATCCGCGAGCGAGAAACGCGGCAAAGTGCCCGCGGTCATCTTCTTTTTTCATTCTGAAACTCTACGAATACCGTAAAGCGGAGTTCTAAGTAAAGCCGGTGCTTTGCGAAGCGATAACAGTCCGTAAATGTCTTTCTATACTTATCGGGTAAAATTGCAAACGTACCTACGTCTCTCTAAATTCTCCGTTCTGCGCGGAAAATCAGTGCTCCGGCCCAGGGTCGTTCCTCAAGAAGCGTTTAGCGAATTTAATTTAGCGCAATGAGAACTGACCGCGGTGAAATACGCCCGTAATGCGTAGCAGATGGCCGCGGCTATTTATCACGATGACGAACTGCCGCAGTTCTTTCCTTCGCCATTTTATTGAATAAGGGCGCGAAACAAGATTTACCGGGCGGCCGCGTATTCTTTATGGACTATCCGGGCGACTCGTAAACTCGGAATCGGCCCCGCACGGTCAACGACTTCTTCCCGATAACTCCCCTCGGAAGACGACGATCGGCGAACGTTTCTCCGGGTCTCGCCGTTCCCTCGGCATCTTTTAACGGCGAACCGTGACCATTTCGGTATTTATGGTCACCGAACTCGCGGCGCATAGAGCGGCCCGCGAGCGGAAATAAAATTCGATGGGGCGGAACGGCTGATGATGGCAGAGCGCCAGGAAGGGGGGCAAGAAAAAAAAAAAAGAAAGAAGTAAAGAAGCGAATCGCGGCACCGGCTTCGCGTGCATACGATAAATCTCCATAAATATGTATGAACGCGCGATCGTCCGGTGGGAACTCCTTGTTCATGTAGCTTGGAGGGCTCGAAATCTCCTAGGCCGCCGCGTGCAGCCGGCGACTCGCGAGATATTAAGTTCATTGATCCGGGTCTACGATTTAACGGTAATCCAGCCCGAGGATTTCTCGAACGGCGCTATCGATTCGGGCGCTCGAATAATAATAACTCATTCAGCGGAGTCCTTTCGTGACGAGCAATTAATTATTCAAGCGAGTCTATTATTGCGTAAAAGATATCCCCGGTGGTATGCGGTAAAAGTTTCAGACGGTGAAAATAAATGTAACCGCGCGCGGATGAGATAGCGACAGGTATTTTAGCGTCGTCCAATTTATTATTCCCCCGTTGCATCGAAGATCGCTTACTCGATACCCACCTTCACCGAGTAGACGAGCGACGTCGAATTGACGTCATCGGGAGGGACCGGTGTCATCGGTCATCCAGAAGTAACGTCGAGATACGGGCCGGGTTCCGGCAACGCGAGCGAGATCATTTTTCAGCGGCGTTATCGATAGCGGCGAATCATCCCGCGCCAAGACTCCGCGGCGGCGACGACTACTTTTATGTCAGGCAGGCGGATCCCGCGGCCGTAATAATGTGAAAGGCCATGAGTGATGTCGCACTCGAAACGTCGCTATCGCGCCGACGCATAACGCAGCACGACGTTTTTCACGTGCCAGTCGACTTTCCGGTATTAGAAAATCTCAAAGGATTATCTCGCTAACAGTAAAATATCACGCTGGGAGATAACTCGCGGAGTTTGCCGAAGGTAATAAAGCTCTCGAATAAAGATAATTCGCAGCGGAGGGTCGAATTAAAATAAAAACGCGAGACAATCGTACGCGAGTAGAAGACCGAGGCCGCCGTTTTACATTCGGTTTTAGGTCGCGACTTACTCTCTCGGAATAATCTGATAAAAATTGTTTTCACGTAATCGCACGTAATTTGTCCTGTATTTTGTGTAAATATGTCGCAAAGATATGGGCGACGGAAGTAAATTTTGCCGTGAGCAAATGCACACAAAATATCTACTAAAATGGAATTGCTGAACGGCGGCGAGCCCATTAAAATCGAGGGCCGCACTTCAAAACTATTAAACGGTTCGCCGAACTTTGTCCATTTCGTTGGTACCGAATTCAATTTACGACATTAAATTAAGGACCGGAATTATAATTAGAGACGAGCGTAGATTTGTAGCAAATAGAATTGCGTATTGAGAATGTACGAATATAATAAAATATATATAAATATATATATTTGATTTTTGAAATTAACAATGTACATTAATTAAACATATAAATATAAATGGAAAATGTAGAGTACGTGCCAGAGGAAATTTTTCAAAAATTAAATTACATCTTTGATTTACATCAAATATCACTTTTGAAAGAAGTAAATGAAGATGTTAAAAAATACCGTCCGCTTTCTTTTTTTCTTTTTTTCTCTACCAATATCGGCTTTTTTTTTTAAATAAATTACAATTGAACATTACATCGATGATATCGAGTAAAATGAAATTCCAAACTGAAATTGGTACACAGGGCAGTATTCCGCTGCATCACGATTTCCCGTTTGTTGGCATACACATGCACCTGTGGTCATCACCTCCACGTCGACGTAGTTAATAGCATTATTTGGGAAAACAAGTACCACATTGCGTGGCCGCGAAAGCGTGCAATTTTCAATTGTTCGGGCGTAATGAAGCTCACCGCCTGTCAGCCACCACATTTATAAATCTCATTTAATCGGTCACGTTTCTGGAAGTAATTCTCGTGGATTCTGTGCGTGCGACACATTTGTACACATGTATAACATTCTCTAACCGCTCGGAAAAAAAAAAAAAAAAAAAAAAAAAATTACCCCGTTTACAACGGTACGGTCACACTTTAATAAAATATTAATTCCCATTGCGACAACGTAATGATGACTGAATGTAAGCTCGAAAGAATTTAATTTCACCGTTTTCCGTCTATTTACACGCATCGGCGAGCACAAAGTGACCGTAAAGTGGACAGTTACGCGCGGATCGAAGTATATTAACGACCGTGATCCAGAGGGCCGTAAAAGATACGCCGAAAGCCGTATTAATAACCGATATAAACGCGAGCTCGTTAAATACGTCCCGAGTTAGGTTGGCCCGGGTGCACTTAACAAAATTATGACGGCTTCCCGCGGGACATGAAAGCGCGCTTCGAATCTTTCGCGTCGTCCGGTCCAGCGCGACAGCGGGATTTCGGCCACATCGCTGACATTACGTCGCGATTGCGCTCGCATTAGTTATCGATACGCGCACGGGGGCAAGATAATTCACCGTAAGCATGACGTCGAAGTTGCGCGGCGTGAAATTGCGTTATTTACGGTCACCAAAGTGCGGCACGGACAATCAGCCGTTGCTTTTTTTTTTTCCTTTTTTTTCTTTTTTTTTTTCTTTTTTTTCTTTTTTTTCTTTTTTTTTTAATCCGACAATTTCGATACTTCATGTTATTTCACCATATTTCAATATAAATTTGTCACGCGCGACGTCGAAAGGTTGAGGGCGTAAAATTGTAACACTCCGCTATGGACGACGTACTGAAATATGAATTACTAACACGAGCTAATTAAGTTGATTACCTCGCGCGACTCGCAAACGATCTCGTTGTTCAACCAACCGCGCGAAGAAACGGAAAAAAATGTTTTATCGCGAGTTATTATTCTCCTATAAAATGTATACTAATAATTTCACTCCGCTGCAATCCCGTGGATTGTAGTCGGCGTTTGCATGTTAACGCCAACAAGGCGAGTCTCCTCGTTTCATCTCGTAGCGAAAAGAAATCCTGACGCGGTCACGTAGATTTCTTGCGTGCGCGGAAAAATCCACGAACTTAATTCCGCACGTGAACAGTCCGAACTGGCTAATTCTGGAGCACGATGCCCGTGGGAAATTAAGTGAGATGATTGATACATAAAAAAAAAATAAGGCGCAACCGTTGCTAAAATAAAGCCGGTAACTTCGAGATAACATCTTGCAGTTATTCTTTCCCGTTTTATTTTCTTACGTTATTATTATTACTTATTTTTATTTTTATTTTAATCGAGAAAGTCATACAAATTCCTTTAACGCTTATAAAATTATCAGATTCTATTTATCACAGTAATTGGAATTAAAAAAAAAAAAAGAAATATAATTAACGCTAAGAATAATGTTCAATTTTCGTAATTAAAAAAACACTAATGCACCTCTGGACGCATCTTTCCAAACTTATTAACTCAAATAAAATAATGAAGCAATAAGAGTAAAGGGTAAATATTACGCGAGTTGGTAGAGAAAAATGGAAAGTATAATTCAAAGCCCGTTATTTGTAAACCCAATGTACACTTGTAAATGCGAGTACGCTCGGTAATTTCGACGATGTTTTACGCGTTTAGTAGGTTTCGCGGAAAATTATTCCCTAGAGGGGTATCGCGAACACGAGTAGCGATGAGAAAGGACGCATTGTGGAGAATCATGCAAATGTTTTATAGCGCAAGGCAGAAAACACGCCGGCTACGAGATATTTGAAACCTTCTACTTGAATTCCACTTCATTTTATTATAAATTTACCATTAAGAGAGATTAATTACCATCTAAATGATAACCTCAAGAATAAATTGCAACACTGAATATAGAACGATCCCTTCTATACTAGTACAATCAGATTTAGATATCACCGATTTAATTTTAATTATCGAGTTTAAAAAAATGATAGAATTAATTATCTTCTTGATGAATAATTAAATGTCGTTGTCTCAGCCGATTAAGTTGAGTAGAGCTATCGATTGAATTTCGAGCGAGAAATCTACGGGGCGAGCGCCGCCGGACTAAGAGTTTCCAGCTGTACAATATAGCGAAATCATTTTATCATTTTATATCCGAGTCGACTGTAGGAATGCCAGTCAAAAGAAAAGGACGTGGCGGAAGAGCTGCAGTATGAAAGCAGCCGGAGGGGGCGGGGTGGTTCAATGAAAAAGAAGAGCGCCGTGTAAAATGTTCAAAGATATAAAACTCTTCCGATGTTGGAAGTTATACCTATTAAAGATTAATAAACCATCAAGGTGGAAAAGAGCCAAGATGGTGGCAATCTCCAATGGGAAGATGTGAGATCGGCGAGGATGGAAAACGCGAAAAGAAAAAAGAAATAGAAAGAAAAAAAAATACCGAGCAGATAAGGGATGAGCAGCTCCGGCCATTTGGCTTAATGCCACCGTCTCTTGAATTATTTACAATTTTCTTGCGAGCTCTTGCAAATTCCGTTTCACCGACAGATTTTTATATGAATGTAAGAAATAAAAGTGCAGCCTGGCGTCTTAAGAAAATAACAGACGAGGAGGGAATTCGGGATGGTTTAAACATTTCCGATTTCGAACCGGAACAGTTGTCGCGTCAGCCGCGCGAGATAAGGTGAACAAACGAGGAAAATTTTCCGCGGTAAAGCCGCATTCGTTATTACTCGGAAAGGAACGCTTAATCCGCGTTAAATCCTCGACGTTACTCAACGACGCGACGAACCGATCGGCGTATTCTTCCGTATCGGAGACCGGGTCAACGGACATTTCCGACACCGTTATCCGGCCGCTGCGGACCCCCCTATGATAAATAAACGATAAAGTCGGTCAGCTGTAAATCCTGCGAGCCGGTCATTATCCCCCGTTTAATCGAATAAATCAATTAGCGGATCGGCCGATAATGATAATGAATGACTCACGACGGCGCGGCGCTTGGCCGTGCCGCTGGACCGGCCACGAACCGCCTTTCAGCGTCACCCTGTTTAATGACGTTTTAAACGACGTTCCCTGCATGCGCCCGGGCCCATTTACTCCGGGAACGCGTTAGCCCCTGCCGGAGGGGGATGCGAAACGAAATTTACCACTTGCCGACAATGGTGCCCGCTGGTCGGCGGTAATGGTGACTTGAAGGCACAAGCGTGGCTGTAATTGAATAGTCGGAGTTTTACGGCTGTTTGCACCTCACTCGTTCGACGGTGAAAGGAGTAATTTGAACGTAAATTTTTGTAGATCTTTCCCTCGAAACCTCGCGTCGCGGGCGTAAAAGTCACGGCCAGCGCGCCAGATGAATTCGATAGGAAGAAAATCACAACGTCCCGGTTCATAATTTTTTTTTTTTTTTTTTTTTTTTTTGCGGCGTTTACTTCGCTCGTTTCACCGAAACGTTCCGTCGGTGGAGAAACATCCGACCGTGTTTTACGCATAAATTTCTCACCGGAAATTATTATTGCGTTTACTGCGCACGCGTTTTACGCTGAAATCATTAGGTGATAAAACGTTCCTGAACGCTGAGTATTTTTCGTATCGATGTCTACTTGAATGAGGATACGGTGGGACTTTTCCAAGTCGATTCCCATCCGCTCGTTCTCATGAATAATTTTCGAGCGCAAAAATAACGAGATTATAGGGACCGAGGCGTTATGCGGTATATCAAAAAACGTAACGACTCTTTTTCCAGTTTGGAAACGACGGCGAGCCTCGGTGCTCGACGAATAACTTCGACGCGTCGCATTCCCCTGGTGGGGAATATTTCGCGGATCACCGAGTGTAACCAAAATTTATAGAGTAAACTCCCGCGAGGTGTCATTTCTTGAGGCCGAAATTAAGACGGGCACCGCGCGAAACACAACCAGCTCGGGCGTGCGAACTAATGAAAGTCTTAACGGGCGAAACTATCGACGAAGAAATCACGCCGGCGAGAGAGAAGCCTGGCGAAACTTCTCCTTAAGCAGCTGCGTATTATTCCCTGTCCGAATTACGCGCGCCCTTCTCGTGATTAAAACTAGGGAATTAAAATGTGCCCCTCACGCATTTCGGCCTTAATTAATCCGGAGTCGAGCTCGACGGGGAGGAGATTGAAAGGACAACGGCGAAAACGTCAAGTAGGCAGAATCGCGCGGAAAAAAAAAAAAAAAAAAATTAAAATAAATAAAAGAAAAATAAAATAAGATAAAATAAAATAAAATAATGTCGCGATTAAAACAAGGAAGAATGAATGGCACTTAACATTTGCGATTGTGTGAAATGGCGTGCGGTTAACAAACGACCTGGGAAAAGTTGGCGATATTTCACATTTATGGTTTTCGAGACATACGAGTACTCGATAGAATGAGAAAAGTTTAGTTTTAGGGACCGTTCTTCGACCTCTTTCATGAATTATACTCTCGTCTCGAGGGGCTCATTCTGGATTATAAAATAACTCCGCGATTACGTCTGTGGCATAAACAAATTAATGCTACCGGCACGATCCCTGTACACTCGGAATATCCTTGTTTTAATTAATGATATTGCATATACGCACGCGCGCATACTTAATATTGCCGCGAGTGAATTTTTGAACGAAACAACATAAGAGCAAGAAAATAATTTATCAGCGCTTTGTCGTTTTGTCGCGCGTTAACTTTCACGCGTAACATTCGAAATATTCTAGGCTACCGGAAGAAATATCGTTAATAAAAATTGGAAAGCTGTTCAAGTAGTGTATCACGATCAAATGCGCATAATACGGCCGAACTGATAGTCCGCATTGATTTTAGATTAAACCGTAACAAGGAGGATCGAAAACCATTCCGTGGCCACTCATGACCACTTATGGTACTCTCTCAGCTATCCGATTAGGGATTAAATTATGACGTATCCCGGCGCCGCATGTACAACGCGGATAACGCGCACTGACGACGGTGCATATGCGCGCCGGCACAATACTAATTTATATCTCTTTACGTCACACCGTGTGGTCGGCATTGATGACGAATACATATCGCACGCGGAAATTGCAATGGTTCGCGATACGACATATCCGTCTTTTGTTCTTACAGCGTTGAACAAACACTTGCGCCACAGAAATACCTTCGGTCGTAACAATAAAAAAAAAAAAAAAAAATTATATTTACGAAACGCCTGAATTGATTAGAAAATTTGACGGTAGCGATAAAAAATTATTAATGTATTAATAAAGAGAATATTTCTCTCAGCCGGTCGTCATCGGTTTGTAACGATGCCAGAACGCAGTCCTACGCTCGAGGTTCGAAAGATACATTAAAACGCTCGGTCTGATGCGCGTCCGACCGCAGAGGGTTAAACAATAGCGAGGGGCGAATCACGATCACGCAAGATGTTCGCATGATAATAATTACACGAGGCATTACGGGACACCCGAGATTTATGGCGCGCATTATGTATTATGTACCGCGGTATCGCTATGTGGCACATAAAGAACCGGCCGAACGTGTGACGGGGGCTTCGACAAACACATCACGCGAAAGAGATCTATCTTGCCGTGGCCCAGGGCCACCGCGTTCATCAACGCAAATAGCCTCTTTATACCGGCGGTGATGTCGGCTGACGCCCGGCGATGCGAGATGGCATGTATAGCTTAACCCCCGGACCCGGTAGCGCGCACACTCTCCGTCGAATAACGGGGCCGGCGGCCCCCGGGGGAAAACGCGAAATTGATTTTACCCCTTGATTTATGCAAGGCGATCGTCGAAAAAGTATGCGCCTCCATAAAGGGTCCCCGTATCGACGCGGTCGCGTCAGAGGCACTCCGCGCGAATATTGTGCCGCGACTTTTGGATGCTGATCGAAGTCACGCCCCGCGTAGTTTAACCTCATTGCGTGACAAAGTTCCATAACGTTCAATTTTTTTTTATTTTCTTTTTATTCCTCTTTATTATTAATTTTTATTATTTAAAATTTTTTTTTTTTTTATTTCTTTTGCGAGAAACCGCGAATATATACCTCATCGCGACTCGACGATCTCAGAACGAACTTTGGTCGCCATTACGCCAAAGATACTCACTTCCGGTTTGCGACGATTGTCGAAACAACGTGTCGGTGCTATTAAATTCTATGTGGCGGGGCGTAACGTGCTGAAACTCGAGCGATATCACGGTCGAGTACACGCTTAACGAGCTTGTATCTACAGGCTGTAATGTGCATCGAACGTGTCTCACGGTAGATTTTCTCTAATAACCAATCTCCTTTCATAAGCATCGAGGTCCGCGACCTAGCAAATGCTGCAAACAGAATCTGTTTAGAGAGTTCCAGGGTGTCGCGAGAAATCTATGATAACGTTAGCAATTCCAAGATGTCACCTCGGGGGATTGGCGCGGGAATATATTTGCGAATTTGCCGTTATTGATCTGTTATCATTTTCGACGACGCGGTATTAATCCTCCGCCGACGTCGATTTATGTGGTGCGATATTTAGAAAAGTAGGTACGCCAGAACGGCGGTATAGCGGTGCCGGTAGCGGCCAATAATGCGATCGATTCTTGCGTACATGCCGAACAAGCTTGTATCTACAGCGTCCATGGCGTACACGGTGTAGATCGTAAACGAGAGGGGCTTTAGCTCAACGCGTTATCAGGAGTAGACTACCCGGCCGTAAATACCTGCTGGTGCTTTTAAGATTTTAAACCGTGAGCGCGGCTCTATGAAGGTAATGTAGGACGAGTATCTGGCTAATGCAATCAGATAATTCATACGGCGGGATATTAGATCTAATAATTATGCGCAAACGCAATCTGGCTGCGCTGCAGTCGAGGAACAACGCGAGGGTTGGCGGAAAAGGTTGTTTGAAGATAAAAGAAAAAAAAGGAAAAAGGAGGGGAAAAAAAAAACAAGAAAAAAAAAAATTCTTTGCTGATGCAAAGAACTCGCGCGAGAAAATATTTTTGACCCCGCGCTTTTAGCTGATGTGAAATTTATCGACGAGCGTCGAGATACAGCTGACGGGAACGGCGATCGAGAACGCATGATCGGCAAAATCATTAGGAAACGTCTTGAAGAATCGGACAACGAAAGGCCATTTCCGAACGGCAATCTGATGTTCCGACGACGGCAGCTCGGGCTAAACCAACACTTCGGGGCACTCGCGTTTGCGTACATGACGAGCCGATGGCGCGCAATCTATACGCCACGGCGATAAATCGTGATTTATGATAACAGAAGTTCCATTGAAATGAAATACAGGCGTAGTTTCGCCGTCTGCTACAAGACGTTGCCGGCATCTCCCCTAAGATTCATTGCTCGCACGCGGGAAATACTTTGCGCAATCAACATTAAGGCCACTCCGAAATTCGTGTTAAAGTTTAATTCAAATCGCAATTAAAAATATTAAAACAAAATCGATTTCTTTCACCGAGCTCCTTACCGAGCTCTTTAAAACCGCGCCTCAAAAACGAAGGAAAATTATATTAAGCGAAGAACGTAAGTACCACGAGCTGCTGCGATATTTTCCTCCCGTCGTTTACGATATTAATATCTGATCGGCAATACCTTTGAACACTGGTCAAAGACACTCGCGTGCCGTTTACAGAGTGCCGAACAGGGGAGTTTCTTTCCTCCACCTTCTCGCCGCGTTCACCCGGTAAATCCCATGATCCCATTACCCGTGTCTCATCCATAGTGATGCAGATTACAATAACAAATAGGCGGTGAGGTCGTGGCCCTCTTCGATATCGCGGAACAGGCCACCCTTTTTTTCCCTTCTTCTTCTTCTCGCTTCGCCTCTTATTTTCGCCACTCGTCCTTTCTCTCTTGAATCCTTCGGCCCCGCAGATCCGACGACACTCCTCGGCTCGCCGAAAGAAGAAAGGGGGCCCAGGTAGCACGAGGTAGAAACAAAATCGTGACTTCGGCCGCGAGTCAATTTTCAGGTGTAATGTAAATGCTCCCGCGGGACAATGGGCGCCCGCCGTACGACGCTCTCCGTCTCTTCCTATCCTCCCTCGCCGTGAAATGCTGACTCCTCTGCGAGGTGGAGTGCAAAAACTCGGCGCGAACATCGCTCCTCGTGTCGATCGATTCGGTTGATTTAGTTAGTTCTCCGAATGGGCAACGGTAAATTCAGCATCGCGATCTCTCAATTAATGGAACGGCCTGCGGGCCTCCGGGCCCGTGTTTCGCCGCTGTTTTATGTGGAACCGACGGCATAAACCGGATTTTGTTATCAAATACATTTTTAACTATTAAACTTCGATACTGATATCAACGGAAAAAAAATCTTTTACTCCGCAAGAGTTTATTTATTTTATTTTTTTTTTTGTTTTTTATGTAATTTAACGTAACTTGGAAAAGCAAATATGCGAATTCGTTTTTCACGCAATAAATTTAATTAATATATGTTAAATACACATACTAGACCGCAGATCTATTATGATAATTGACAGCGCAGTTAATTATTTTACAATAATATCAAAAAATCTAAACTGCGCGTTTTACTTTACTAGAGATTGCAAAAAAAAAAAAAAAAAAAAAATTAATGACGTTCGTTTGGACAGCGTGGTGAAACGTGTTTCCACGGTTTTCGCAGTTTTTATCACGGTGCAAAAACCTAAAGGCGAGGACATCGAATATCTACGAAGTGCTAGGGAGGATGAATCGCGGTGTATAATAGCAGGGAGGGATCCCTTTGGTCCGTCTTGTCTCGTGAAACTTCATCTGAAAGGTATCTACGAAACGGCGGAAGGCATTAAACCGGATTTCCTGTTATCGCGCCGCGATTGGGAACTCCATGAATAATAATGCCTTTATTTATGTATTTCGAGAGAAAGATAAATTTCCGCGCTCCAGAGATCTCTTTAAAACGGAGATTTTCACTCCGCCCTGTCTCACGAAGGGCCCCCAACCCTCCTCTGATTATCTCGTGAAAGGGCTGGGTTCCAATTAAGCGTCTTGGATCTTCCCGAGAAGGAATGAAATCGATCGCGAGGCGACATCTCACCCGAGTCGATTCACGTACACGAATTGACGATTCCACCGCGGTACGAAATTAAACGTCCCGATTAGATTCCTTTCCTTTCTACGATCATTACGTCGCGGATCTCAATTGATCGATCAAAGGGTAGAGGCGTACATAATACATATGGCTTTTCTTTCACCTCGCCGTCTTGCATTTTATATCCGAATGCGTAAATAGATGCGCGATCGCTCGCTTTTTATTCGAACAACGAAATGTGAATAGGCACACCGGTTTCGCTTTCTCGCTATAACGAATCACTTATTTAATTTTCAGTCTATTCCGTATAATGAAATATACGCGGCGCTTTGCTAGCAAAGAAAATATCTCAATTACATTTCTTACGTTAAAACTATTTTCCTTTCATTTCGACGACTCGAAACAGCGTGCATAATAATGGCAATAAAGTGAGTTTCAGTGCGGTATTATCGCGACAGTTTTCCACAAAGCATTTAAAGGGCCAAAGGCGATGAGCAGAAGAGGTGTATCGTAGGAGTAAATATTTGCGGTTTCCGACGAGATGATGTTTACCGTGGAACAACGCCTATGGCGCGAAAGCTAGACTGAATTAGAACAGCAGTGCAGAACACGTCGAGCAATTGCGATTCAGCTAATTTAGCGAGATTTCTCGTAGTTGAATCCCTCGTCTATTATTACCGGCGAAAATTATTCATATCGAATAAAGGAACGATAGAAAAACGATCGGGTAGATCGCGAGGCTTTTACGCCGATATTAATCTTTCGCGGAAACGCGAAGAGAATATTTTTATCCCTCGCAAGTCTCGGCTAATTTTTTTTTTTGTTTTTTAAAGCGCGTGCCAACGAAGTATGCTAAATGATTCTAACGAAATAATCGGGAGAAATGCGATTTCGCAAGCCTGATTCTGAATTGCGCTGCAGACTTGCCTTTTGCTTGTCGGCGAAATTGTTCAGAGACCGCGATGTCGCTCTCAAGCGGTTCCGAACCGGATAAAGAGCTTCGGTTTTCCGCAACATTTACATTTGATTAGAGTAACTCGCCGCGGTTCCTCACAGGCATCCCGGCATTTTTCCGTATGTCTTTCGCTAACCCCTCTCTCTTTCTCTCTCACCCCCGCGTGTCTCATCGAAGGTACGATCGTACACTGCGACGAGTTGCTTATCCGGAGGACTTAAAGCGACGGCGACTTCTCTTATTGCAATTTCTCCATCGGAAAGGAAATGGAAAATATCGGAATACTTACCCCCTCCCCTTCTCCGCGCCCTCTATTTTCCTAGCCCGCCCGCTGGCGAACGTGTAGTCAGGAAAAATGCAAATCAATCGGCCCGAGGGACGTATTGCCCGTAGATCGTATTCCGCTCTTCTCAAATTTGAGACGTCGGAGAGAATTTGATTTCTGCGATAAAGCCGAGGATCTTTATTTAAATTCGCGATCGAGAGAGGGAGAAAAAAAAAAAAAATCGGTAACGTGACGGATGACGTAGAACGCAAAGAGAAACTCGTTGAGGCGATCCAGCGGAGGATCAATCATGATTCAGGAGATACGGCAGGACGTGTCGCGGGGGGTGGGTGGGAGCTCCTTTCTGGATCGGCGCAGTTATGCTACTTTGACGTGGCAGCCATATCGGGCTTTCGCGCTTCAAGAATTAGTCCGATTCTCGGGCGAGTCGCATTCCTTCGGATCTCCGAAGCCGTGAGGAAGCTCCGGCGAAATTTCATTGTTACGCCGCGCCGAGTTGGCGGCAGCCAGATTCGGCATACAAAGCGGCTAATCCCGGACATTGAATGCAAGTCGCGAGTTCGCCGGTGCGCGTCGATGCGACTAATAACTTTGTCCAGGCCAGTCGGCTACCGGTCCCCCAGAAAGCTGGATTAAACTCCGGGTTTTGAATTATATCGCGAAGAGAGACGTAAGCGGCCGGCTGGGCAAATGGGAAAAAGCGGAGGGGCCACCGGACGCGTTTTCCACGCTGCTTTGGAACAATGAGCCGCGAAAAAGTAATGAAACACCCCCTGACGCGGCTGCCCGAGTGTTCCGGAGCTAAAGCAGCATTATCTTTTTCGCGGGTGGACAGGAAACGACCCCCTCGCCGACGACTATTCTTTTCAGCGGCGCCGGCATCCCGGGACTCTTCTTTAGGATTTATCGCGGAAGGAAGGGCTGCCGGGAATTATGAAAACTTGACTGGCCGCCGGCGAAGGATTCTCCGGGTTGCGCCGCTGTTTTTGAAAAATTTATCGCGTACTTTGCCCCCACGGTTTAACGTCGATTCCTTAATATCGTCCCTTCACGTCGTTTCTCGCCGCGGCGGAAAGACGCGGCCCCGCGTTATAATTTCCGCGTGTTCCTCGTGTCAAGCGAACGACGAAACGATTACACCGAGAGAAGTAGACGCGAGTCCAAAATGGATTCGGAGCTGGTCGCGGAATGTTTGATAACCGAGCGCGAGATGGAAAACACGCCCGCGTGTGTTTTCCCGCGGAGTGCACGAGGGCGAATTCAATAACGCGGCCGGAAAATGGAGAAGAGTCTTTCGAGACTCTCGGCTTTGAAAAGAATTTCGTACACACAATAAATAATATGACGCAACGACGGAATACCTTTAGTCGGCCGACCAAAAGAGCAGGCAGTCTCCTCCGCGTAGAAAGAGACCACTTCGACGGATAAAAAGAAGAGGTGACTGTAACTTTTGCGCGTGAAAAATCGTCTGGCGCTACCCTGGCAGATTCGGCTTTCGCGATATCGCGAGCTGAATTTCGCGTTCGGATCGTTCTAATTCGAGGTAGCCTGATTTTCACGGCTTGACGTTGAAGCAGCGAACTTTCGGAGCTCGCGGAGTAGCTGCATGGGAAGCAGCAGACTAAACAGTTCGTTAGGTCGAACGAATGCCGCTATGTTCGCGAAACGTGACGCACACTTTCGCGTCGTGTATTAAAAAAAAAAAAGATGCGCGGGGATTACTGCATTACACAGTAGGCGAAGTATAATCCTAGCGAAAAAAAGAAAAGAAAAAAAAAAGTTTGATTCCGCGTTGAGACATCTCCTGATAAAAATAAAACTGTCCGAGAGCGCATTTATTGTGCTCTGCACTGTCGCGCTGCGAACAATTGCAGCTTTGAGCGGCGGGTTAAAGTCGCCCGGGACTTTTATGCGACGATCCTTTCGGCCGCGCAACTTTCGGCGAACCGGCTTTGGCCCGGTTATGACTCTACTCTGTGCGATCACTATAATTACGCGACGTCGTGGCGGCTATTAATGGCTATCTTATTGCCGCATCTAATTGCACCTGCGGACCGCCGTGGGCGGCTTTCGTGGCTTCTCTCCCAGAAAAGAGTTTGCGCGCAAAATGACCGAGTGCCCTCGAGCTCGCAAGCCTCGCTTTTAGCCCTTTGCTCGGCGAAAAAAAAAGAAAGAGAGAGAGAGAGAAAAAAATGCGCAAGTACCTATTTACGGCAAATTATTTTTATGCGCGACCCGCCGCAAACTTCATTCCAACGTTCCGCCGGACTTTTCGCGAGTTTTCACGAACACCGTATAATTACTGCATTCCTCCAAAAAATTATTATGACCCCCGGACTAGAGATCTTTTGCGCGCTGCGCGGATTATTCGCAGCGTCGTAATATAATAATACATTTCGCGAAGCAGGAATCTCCATTCATCGCGAAGCGGCGAGTATCGCATTGATTTTCCCAAACTTTTCTCACGAGACTCGCAGCTCTCGATCGAAATATTCCAACTGCGTGCCGCTTGAAAAAATTCCTACAAAGATTCACGACAAATTTCACGGTCAAGCCGACAGCGCGGAGACAAAAAAATCTAAATCTTAGCCCTAAAGTATCGTATTCCTTAACAGAAAGAGATTTCTAATCCGCATCCCCTTATGAAGCTTGACCCTTTTTCCGCGACGTTTCTTCTTCCCTCGCACGCGGCTTACCTGTCTCTCGAGAAGATCCACACCCACCCACACACACACACGGCGAAGGAACGGAAGAGAGAGAAAGGGCGGCGAAAGAAAAACGGCAAGACACGGACAAGAAGTAGGGTGGCAAAAGATATTAAGCTTCCGACGTTCGATCGCATTTC